>NC_088917.1:1222121-1525151 GCF_963576675.1 Euphorbia lathyris | reverse complement strand
AGGAAAATAAAGAGAGATATGGGTTGTCTCCCACAAAATAAATAAGTGGGGGTGGAATCTCAAATCCTTATTTAATCTTCTCTCTCCTCCTAGGATTCTTGTTCTTGTAGCCTAGGTTTAAACATTTTGTGTGCCCATGTCTTGTGACTTCGGCTTCAACTTTAGTTCAGATTATATGTGATTGTGCTAGCGTATAATGAAGAGAAAGAATGCAACTAGGGTGCTGGTTTTAGCCCATTTAAATATTCCAACATAATAATTAGTCTCATCATTTGATAATGATTGGTTCCTGCTTGCAAAATTTGAACTGGTTTGAGTTCAGAAGATTTTGTATTCAAAAGGTAATAATGTCTTTGTATGTTTCCAGTACGAAATGGCTATTAGCAAAGCTTTGGTGGAGAGGGTCCCTGAAGGAGCTACTGTAACAACTGTAGGCTACCAGCTCACTCTTCTTTAGTTTCTTCTTCTGTTTATCATGCCATCTTGCTTTATTTCTCATAAACATGATGTTTCCAAAATGTTAATTTTGTGGTGTTTCCATTCTTTGATTGTGGCAAGGTATTGATGGTCGTTGGAGCAGGAAGGGGACCTCTTGTTAGGGCATCATTGCAGGTCCTTTCATGTCCTCTACATTTTACAACTTAGGTTTTTTGCTTTCATGTTTTGTTCCTCATTCAAATTTTATATAGGCAGCTGAAGAAACTGGGCGCAAAGTAATAGTGTATGCAGTGGAGAAAAATCCAAATGCAGTTGTTACACTTCACGTGAGTACTGCTTTTTAGACTCTGGGTAATGAAAATAATGTGCTTGACTGTAGGAATTATTTCTGGTTGATTAACTGAAATGGTAATATCAATCCAAAAATCATTGACATTGGATTCAAAGACATTGTCAGGAAATGAGACCATTCTTGCATGAAATGAACAATGAATCTTTTTGATGTTGATCTAGCATATGTTGTACCAGCCTATCTACAGATAGTGTGTGAACTATAGACATGTCTTTTCCTTCAAGTTATTTAGTCAATGTTTCATGGATCTTAGAAGTACAGAACATTTTCTATGACAGAGTTTGGTTAAGCTTGAAGGGTGGGAGGATATTGTTACCATAGTTTCTTGTGATATGCGTCACTGGGATGCTCCTCAGAAAGCTGATATATTGGTATTTGAATTTTCTTTTTGTGGTTAATTAATTTGATGCATTCTGAATGCAAGTAACTAACTGCTTATTTGCTTTCATTTGTATCATTTGTCTTCAGGTCAGTGAATTGCTCGGTTCATTTGGTGACAATGAGCTGTCACCAGAGTGCCTTGATGGCGCCCAAAGATTTTTAAAGCAAGATGGGATCTCGATACCATCATCGTATGTATATTCTTCTTTCTGGATGACCAAATTAAACTTAAACCTCTTATTATGTTTGGATGATAGTGCTGATTTAATTAATATGTTCTGGCACTTGATGTTTCTTTTTTCTTTTCTTATTTTCGCTTTTGGGCTTCGGAACATAATTTTGTTACTACCATTTGAAGAGTTGTGCTTAGAAATTATGATAAATCATGCAAAAAGGCTTAATGATGCTGATATAACTGTAAATACAGCTGCCTATTTTATAGACTTTAAAACTGAAAATGAAACCTTCTATTTAGGACTTGTGATAACTCCTGGCTGGATAGTGACAAACAAGTCTTTTGAACTCTATTAATGTATCTATTCACTTAGGATTTCAGGTAACTAATAATTTGAGAGGAATTCTTTGCGAAATATTTGCTTTTTGTCTTTCTTTTATCCCTAAAATTGCTTCAATAGCTGTGTTTGTTGTTTCCATTTTGTGGAAAATTATAATTTTCAAGCCTTTATTAGCTCAAAGGTCAAGCCTCAAACTTCACCATCGTTATCAAGCATTTAGTACCCCCTTTTAATTTATATAGATGTGAAATCTCGAGTATCCAATTTTTTTCTTCTGCTACCAAGCCTTTGATAACAAATAAGGTATTTGATTTATTTGAAACTTAGAAATTGTAATATCCATCAGCTTTTTTTGTTTTCTTGCCGTAGAAAGAATAGCTAGTTAGGCGATGGATCGATCTGTTGTGGAGTATCACTTGATCTGCTTGAAGGTATTTCTTCTCTTAATAACCAAAAGGAAATATGCATGAGATGTTGCAAACTGTAAAAACAGAAATGGAAGTAAAGAAAGACTGAATTGACACAGACTCGATCCCCACAGAAACCAGTACCACAGGTTCCCTCTCCACTCCCTAGAGATGTGCCGTTTTTCAACACTGAGAAAAACAAAAGATAATTCTCCATATCCTTCTCTGTACCTTCTAGAAATACCCCTATCACATGCCTTCATTACAGCTCACTACCCCCTATTGCCAGCTGGGCATAACTAACTCTAATTCCTTGCATCCATTCCTTCCTTCTTGAGTACTTATTTCTCTTATGTCGCCATTTCCTAATGATCCAACCATAGGCCGTTCTCTATCATTACCACCTATAAACACTAACTCTCCAATTTCACGCGCAGCTGTTAATGATGGAATGAGTTGAGTAATTATTAGATAAATTAAATCTGCTAGAGAGGGCATGAGAAAGGAGAGAATAGAAGACAATGTTAAAGTTGCCGCATTGGACATGGAAAGAGAGTTTTGGATCTGATGAGTACAGTTGGACATTTGCTACGAAATTTTTAATTAGGTTTAAAAAGAGCCATAAATAGAGATTGTATTGATTTTTAGAGGTATAAGAGTAAGCGGCTGTTGATTTGGAAATTGTAAATTTTCTCTGGTGGGTGAAAAAAGTAAATTGAGCCTCCAAGTTAAAAAAGGCTGTTCATAGTCATACCTCTCACTGTAATTCTGTTAACAGACTTGACTCCTCACGATATATATTATCCTCTTTCTGAGTTATCTTTGGATAACTACTGATCTCTATTTCTCTATTGCTGTTAGGTAATCCACTATTTCTTTCTTGCTGTTTTTTTTCTGTTTCACTTTTATTCTTTATGTCACTATTCCTTGGTTTCTCCAATCTTATCTATTAAGTTTATAAAGTAGATTATGGCCTTCTTTTGGACCACTCATCTATGCCCTAAAAACTTTCATGCCAAAGGATCGTGTGTGTGTGTGTGTATTATAATTCTTTTGAAAAGTTGCAATAGAAATTTCTACTTCAAAAGACATTTTAATAATTCGACAGGTTGCTTGTGTAAGCCAACTATTAAATGACACTTTATATCTGTAAGACAGAATTTGCCTAATGCCAGAGCTACCGACTACCTGATTCCATAGACAATAGTTCTAAATCAAACTAATAAATTTCTATGGAAGTTCAGACTAGTTTGTAGCATTATGCTGTTTTTTCATTTTTTTTTTTATTTCTTTTGCAGGTACACAAGTTACATCCAACCAGTGACAGCTTCAAAACTATACAATGATGTATATTCCTTAAAACTGTCCCCTTTTCCCCCGTTTCTTCTCTTATGCAAATTTTTGCAACTTGAATGGCTCCTGGCTGTATTGCAGGTGAAATCACACAAAGATCTTGTACACTTTGAAACTGCCTATGTTGTCAAATTGCATAACATAGCAAAGCTAGCCCCTTCGCAACCTGTAAGGCATCTATTCAATTAACCTTAACATACTACCATTAGTGACCTATTGTTTATCAAATTGTTTGGCTCAGCGTTAGATATGAACAGAACGTTTTTAGCTGTTTCTTGATAAATTCTCAAATTATTGTAACGAATTGACCATCTTTCAAGATTTTCCCTGATCATGTTTCTTCTGCTGAGGTAATTTTTAATTGGTTTTAGATACTCATTCAACCTTTTCCTGCATAGGTCTTTACATTTACTCATCCAAATTACACAAGTCAGAAAAGTAATAACCGGTACAAAAAGCTGAAGTTTGAATTAGCTAATGATACTGGATCAGCCATGGTGCATGGTATTTTCTTTCCAATTCTTATTTTCTGGTTGCTTATTTTGGTTCTTTTGATAATATAGTAGCTACTATCCTCTAATGATCTTGATATCTGTTAGCCTTGAAAAAAGTTTTGAATCGGACAAAAATCCCAATTTAAATACATAATTAATCAATTAATTGAAATAGCAAGCATATTCATTGGATTAAGAGAAAAGTAAGCTTAACATTGGCTTTTGGGACGTAGTCTTGAGACAAAATCGGATCAAAATGAGAATTGCCTTCAAAGAATACCAGCATACCTGTTACTCAATGGCTTCCTTTACTTATACGGCTTTAGTTTACTGAAGTTGAGTTAATATTGCCTGAATAATTTTTATCGCATTACAAAATGTTGTTGTCTTGCACATGCATACACGGATAATGAACGAGTATCCACAGTGAATGTTTAGTTGGGAATGAGA
Organism: Euphorbia lathyris; assembly: GCF_963576675.1. NCBI lineage: Eukaryota > Viridiplantae > Streptophyta > Magnoliopsida > Malpighiales > Euphorbiaceae > Euphorbia > Euphorbia lathyris. The sequence continues at coordinate 1,520,761 of NC_088917.1, read as the reverse complement.
GTTGATTCTTATGGCATGGAAAGTGAGAAGAAAATATACATGACAGTGAGATTGAAAATTGGTAAGAAATATGGGTATCAAAATATATAATTTAGTGCCCAGAGGAAGGAAGCAATCTTTTCCTATTTTCTTTTTATTTGTTAATTTGAATAATGGTAGTGGTATGGGAAGTTTATGTAAAATGTTACTGGACCGTCAGGTTTTATTTATAAAAAGGAATGATGTTGAATAGACAGATTTAGCAAGCATCTTCTAAAATCCTCTAGAATTCAGCCTTTTGGACTACCTAGTGAGAAATCTAGGAGTTCATTTTTTCGTATTAAGTATTTTTTTCTGTTATGGATTTGGTAGAGTTTCTGTTTCCACCTTTTGGAATCTGTTATTTTAACTGTCAAAACGGAAGTGTTTTTGGTGATGATAGTGTTTGTTGTTGGTTGTGTTTCTGTAGGATTTGCTGGCTATTTTGATGCAGAGCTCTACAAAGATGTGCATCTGAGTATTGAGCCATCAACAGCAACACCGAAGATGTTCAGCTGGTATGAGATCTGATTGCTTAGAGAATGACGACTTCCTTTTTTTTGGGGTTGTCATTAGGAGCGGGCTGATATTTTTATGACATGCCATTGCCCTTCAATATTGTTTCAGTCTGTTAAATGTAATGGCTCCATTTGTTCTGCTCACAGGTTTTCTATATTTTTCCCGCTAAGGACTCCAATACAGATACGACCTGGTTCTCCTCTAGAAGTGCATTTTTGGCGTTGTAGTGGCCCTTCAAAGGTAATGTACACCGGAGTGCTTTTGTAATAAGGGCTGTAATCGAGCTGAGCTTTGGTATGCTCATGCTCGGCTCGTCAAAAAATTAATGAGCTCGAGTTCAACATCCTGTTCATGAGCTGCTACGAGCTTTGTTTGCGAGCAACTAGTCAATTATGTTTATGGACTTTGCTCGTGAACAAGTCATTATTTATGTTCATTTGAAATTTCTTTAACGTAAAACTACATAATTTTGAAACCTATAAAACTAAAATTTCACGCAAACCTATGTAGTTTTACATCTCCTCTATGAAGTACTATTATTAAAAATATAATCGAACTAAGCTTGTTCACGAGCATGTTCATAAACATCATATTCGAGCTTGTTCTTGAACTTATTCATAAGCCTATAATCGAGCTTTCGAGCCGAGTTTCGCTGTGCTTAAGCTTGGCTCATTTATAAATCAAGCCGAACAAGGTCAAGCTTTTATCGAGCCGAATGCCGAGCCGCTTATTTTAACATATTGACATTGAACCCTTGATCTACACATTGGATCCTTCATTGAAGGACATTGGATCCTTTCGAAAGGATACAATGTGTCAAAAGAAAACATAAGCTGTTCAATGTGTAAAAATAACAAAGATTAACGCCCTTATATTTATATGTGTTTTTCCAATGAACAAAACCTCTGCTGTTTGATGATGATGCAGGTTTGGTACGAGTGGTCTGTGTCATCCCCCACCCTGTCACCTATCCACAACAGCAACGGACGTTCGTATTGGGTTGGTCTTTAGGTTCTCTTCAGTTTCGTCGAATATATTTGCGGTTAGCTGCTGTACGAGATTGAGCTGCCTTCCTAGAACATTAGTGTAATGTGCAAAGATTTGCGGCATTCGTAAAGATCAACAAAAGCTTGACATGTTTTTGCTTCCAAATATGATACAAACCAAAAAAGGTTGTAATATAGTGTTGTAAACCAAAAGAATAGATGAAGAGAAATTTGTTGCAGGCGAAATTGTTTCTTGACCATGGAGATGGTTTACATCGTGTAATATCGAATCTTGTTCAATGCTTGATACCGGAATTACTAGATACCATTTGAATATTGGGTGCCCTGTGCTTTTAATCAATTATCTCAAGTTCTGTTGCTTTTTTTGAGTTTGGTATTTTCAAAAACCAGACTGAAATAACCAAGCGAATTAATGAAGTTTGGTTTTTTGGTTCGGTTTCCTGACCATGGAGATGGTTTATATAGTGTAATTTCAAATCTTGATCAATGCTTGCAATCAAAATTAGGGTTAATTATAAATTTGGGCTTATTTGAAAGTCCATTTATATATTAGGATTAGTTGTCTCATTTCTTTGGATTAATGTGCAAAAATACCCCTAATGTTTTGGGCCAGAAGCAATTTTACTCCAAATGTCTAAAATTGTGCAATTTTACCCCTAATGTTGGAAGCCAAGAGCAATTTTACTCCTAACGTTAATAAATTGGGTCAATTTTACTTCTGACCCAAAACATTAGGACACTTTAACTTCATTTGATTTGGACACTTTCATTTGATTTGGACTAAAATATCATCACCTTCTTCATAACTATAACTGCATTTCTTTTCCTTTTTCACTTCTTTTCTTTCTTTCCATTTTCTACAACAATTAAGAGAACAATTCAATGCAAGAGAGCTTTGCTCATCTAATAATCCAATTCAAATTCATGTAAATCTTGTGTTGGGTTTTACTTATATTTCAAATTCAATACAATATAAGATGTGTAAGATGATATATATATAAGATGTACATGTCAAATTCAAATGAAAATAGTTTAGTTTCATGCATTTCGAAACCCCACAACCCATTGAAACTCCGCATTTTGTTGAAAATCTCGTACTCCCTCCATTCCTTTTTATAAGACATTCTAGCAATTGATTTTTTTTCCAAAATATAAGTCTTTCTAGTTTTTCAAAAACTTTTAGTATAGTTTTCTGGTCCAAACATTAAATATTTTATCTTGGTCTATGTGTTTTTTAAAATTACAAGACTTATTCACCAACCATTACATGAGAGAAATGTTTTTTAGTTAATCAATGTAAATTCATTAATTTTACTCTACATTAATTGTATTTCTTAATTTGTGTGAAATAACCTAGAATGACTTAAATTTTGGAATGGAGGGAGTAATACAGTCGAGACCTGCATTCCCAACACTTGTCGCATTGCCTCACTGCAACCTAATGCGACAATGATCACTTGTTTTCAATGTTATCGTGTTCGTCGCATTGGATTTAAATTGCAACAATATGCTAAACGAGTTCCATCTCCAGATTCGGAGACAAAATTCATCCAAAATATGCTAAACGAGTGATTCACACCATTCCGCCTAGGCAGAAACGGGTGCTCACCCGTTTCCGCCTAGGCAGAAACGGATAGTTCATCCGTTTCTGCCTAAGCGAAATGGTGTGAATTACTCGTTTAGCACATTTTGGATGAATTTTTTATATATATTGATTGAATCGGTTAGTTTTTTTAGACGAATTTCAATTAGTGTAAATAGGAACGGTAGTTATTCGATTTCCTCGACATTCTCGAGTTCATTTTTCATAAATCCAATTTTTGGCTCGGGAGAGAGAGGATATTAAGTTTTTGCATGGAAAAATGAACAGGGCAAAAATGTCCAAAAGGGGACGGTAATAAGTAATTTGGAGGCGGTGAATAGCAAAACCCTTTGAAAAACTACCGAAATAACCTATCAAATCAATGAAGTTTGGTTTTTTTTTTATCTTTATCGGTTCGATTCAGTACTAAATATTTTATATTTTTGGTTATTTTGGTTGGTTTGGTTTTAATGGAAAAAATATCGAATCGAATGCGGACAATTCCTAATTTTTTTACTTTTATTTTGATTCATCAGAAATCTTTTATAATCTTTAATATTTTACAGAGTTAATTTCAAATTAAATTCTGTGGTTACACGTTTTTGTAGATCAATATTTGTGGTGTTTTTATTACAAGCCGAGCTCTATGGTTTGTAAAAAAATCATTTTGGGTTGATTTTGTCAAATTTAGCTGATAACGACCTCAAAATGAAAATTTTAAACAATTAAAGTTGTTTGTTTGGAATCATATTTACTATAGAAACACATTTTTTATTTTCCAAAATCATCATTCTTGGAGTTTTCTCTCTAAACATTAATTTTATCTCTCATAAAAAAACACTACCTAAATGATCTCAAACTTAAGATCGGTACTAACGGTTACAATAAAATATTTAACCTAAAGTTGATAATTGAATCAAAATGAAATGTAAAAGTTACAAGTATGCGTTAAAACGATAGAGAAATCTTCAATAGATGCTAAACAATCACTTTCGAACATAAAAACGTTTTTATTTCGTTTTTTTTTTGTTCTTTTGAATATGCAACTTCATTTGGATAGCGATGTGGAAACACACCTTCTATTGGAATTGCACCATGAGGCATCACATGGCGCAATCACGGTAAGAAGTGATTGCAATACCGTTAAAGCTCAGCCCGCTGTTATTTTAGGCGAGTTATGGCTAGGCTCGGGTCAAATCTTAAATCCAGCCCATATAAACTCATATATAATAATAATAATAATAATAAATGTATACCTTAAAATAAATATTATTTTTCAAAAGAAATATTAATATATAAATATATAAACTTATTAATTAATATTAATAGGCGGACCGGGCTAGACTGGTCTATGTTATTTTTATAAAGCACAAGCCCATCCAAAAATAGAAGGACTTTAACACGCTTGGGCGTAAGGAAAAAATTTCATGTCCAAGTCCAGTCTAGGAGATACGGACGTGGATGGGTGCCAAGATTCATGAACAAGTCTAGTCAACACTAATTCAATCCAAGAAAATTTGTGTCATAATTGAGTTAACCTAATTAGATTAGTGTCGGTTTCATTTCATATTTTCGGATCACAAGTAATTTTACTCTAATATATATTAGTGGTGATGTTTAAAAACATAGGAGGATATAATATTGTTTTAAAATATATTATATCATTTTTGAAGTAATATATTGATATTAACTATCCAAATTTTTGGAGATTCGAATCGTGTTTGCAAGTACATAATTGTTTTATTACCTTTTTTTATTAATAAAAGTGACTTGTAAAGTTTGGCCGTGCATTTGGATTAACTGAGTGGATGCTGAGGTTTGATGAGTACTGGGTTATCAACCTGGTTACTTCGTATTCAGACCATTCCCCACTGATATTGATTATGACAGTTTGCCCCATTCAGGTTCAAAGCAGGTATTTTTGCTTTGAAATGGCTTGGACGAAGGAAGCTGGTTTCTCGGAGTTAGCGCAAGGGTGTTGGTGGGCGAATGACAGCATATCAATGACGAGGAGGCTTAAAGCCTATAGTTCGATGATGAAGGGGTGGGGAGCAAATTTTCGAAGTTGGTTTTCTGAGAGGATCTAGTGGTATAAACGACTATTGGGGGAATTGCGAGATAAGGAGAACCTGAAAGGTGTTCAACAGTTGTTGCAGGTCCAACGACAATTGAATGGGTACTAGAGCAGGAGGAGTTATATTAGCAACAACGGGCCAAGATTTCTGGCTGAAGGAGGAGGATCGCAACTCAAAGAAATTTAATGATACGGTTTAGGCCAAAAGAAGGGTAAACACAATTGTTTCACTCATTGATGCTGCAAAGACGAGTGTAATGAAGAGGACGGTAAGTGTCTGATCGCTAAATCCTATTTTCATGATTTATTTCGTGCATCATTAGTATCAAACTATAATTCCGTGGAGATTGGACCGGTGGTTGTGACAGAATGGATGGACTCGGGTTTGATTGCACCTTTTACTTATGAAGAATTCAAAATAGCTGTGTTTTAAATGCACCTGGATAAGTCCCCAAGACCTGACAGACTTAACCCGAAATTTTTTCAATTTTGTCCCCATATTGGCCAGGATGTGTGTCCGAGAGGTCACAGGTTCGAGTCTTAGGAACAATCTCTTGCCAAAAAAATGGCAGGGGAAGGCTTACTCCCAGTACACCCTTGTGATGGGACCCCTCCCCTCGCTTAGCGGGGACGCGTAATGCACCGAGTCGTCCTTTATGGGCCAGGATGTGTTTGCTGCTTGTGTGGGGTGGTTGGAGCGGAATGAATTTTCTGCTGATTTAAATGATACAATAATTACCCTGATTCCAAAATGTGATAATCCAAAAAGGATGACTGATCTGATAGCTATTTCGCTTATAATGTCTTGTATAAAATCATTGCCAAAGTTTTAGCAAATAGACTGAAAGTTATTCCGCCAGATGTGATTTTTGAGAGTCAGTCTGCATTTGTACCTGGTCAATATCTTTAGTTGATAGTGTGCAGATAGCTTTTGAGGTCTTACATTACATGAAAAGCAAACTGAGGGGTGGAAAAGGGGCGGTTGCATTAAAAATGATATAAGTAAGGTGTATGACATGGTGGACTGGGGTTTCTTGCGAGCAATGATGGTGGAAATGGGATTCTTTGAGCAACGGGTGCAGTAGATTTCGTTATGCATTAGTATGGTTTCCTATTTTGTTTCAGTTAATGGTGAGTTGATAGGTCCGATTGTGCCTGAGAGGGGGTTATGTCAGGGTGATCCATTGTCCCCTGATTTATTTATAATGTCCCGAAGTCCTATCTATGTTAATTTCACAAGCAAAGCTTGATGGTTCTCTCACAAGATGTAAAATCTATTTTGGGGCACCTAGCATTATCCATCTAATTTTTTTTTGCAGACGATAGCTTCCTGTTTTGTAGTGCTACTGAGGCAGAATGCAAGAAAATGGTAGACATTCTTGCAGAATATGAGATTATTCCAGGTCATCCGGTAAATCTGGTAAAATTAGGGGCTTTTTTAGCTCAAATGTTCCATAATTAAAGAGGCATGCTATTCGGGAGCTGTTAGTGGGACTGTGCATCTGGACACAGGACAGTACCTAGGGCTACCTTCACTGATAAGCCGATCAAAGAAAAATATATTAAGTTTTCTGAAAGAGACGCTCTTGAAGAAATTTCATAATTTGACGTTCAGGTTTCTTTCGGCAGCAGGTAAGGATGTTTTGCTTAAATATGTAGCTCATGTGTTACCTAACTTCAGCATGGGTATTTTTTTACTTCCTAAATCCACATGCGATGAGCTGCAAAAAATGATGAACTCCTTTTGGTGGGGTTCGAAGGAGAATGAGAGCAGAAAATTACACTAGTGTAGCTAGGAGAAACTTAGTACTCGAAAGGATTGTGGAGGATTGAGATTTCGTAGTTGTGGGAGTTTATTTGGCATTACTTGATAAGCATGGATGAAAACTCATCGATAGCCCTCATATGTTGGTTAGTAAATTGTTCAAAGCCAAATATTATGCAAATGGAACTTTTCTATCTTCCAAATTGGACAATAACTCTAGTTTTATGTGGAGGAGCGTATAAAGCCAGATTGGGGTGATTCAGAATGGCATTCGGTGATGAGTGGGAAGTGGGGAGGAGGTATCGGTATGGAAGGACCCATGGCTGGTTAAGGATCAAGGTTGTTTTGTCCGATCAATCGCGACTTACACGAACAGGGAAGCAACAATGGCATATTTATTCATTCTAGGGACTTCGATTTGGGACACGGCAAAGTTGTCAGCTTGGTTTATACCCGAGGAAGCAGAAGAAATTGCTCGGATGGTCCTCCCTTTCACGGGTGGAAACGACTCAATTTTTTGGCATTTTATGAAGGACGGTCTTTATTCGGTTAAATCGTGTTACCGACTACTAGAGCAAATTTGGAGGGAGGTTCGGGTGAGTTTGAGATGGAAGCGGCTCCGAGAGCTGGATGTTCCACCAAAGGTCCTCTATTTTCTGTGGAAACTAGACGCCAAGCTCCTACCGTTAAGACCTCATCTGATTGTGAGGCAATTTTGTATCACTGGTACATGTGCGTTTTGTGAGGCATACATAGAGCATGGTTGGCATCTTTTTGTCGAGTATGGATATGTGGCAAACTGCTGGACTTCAGTGGGTATGTCGAGTCCTAAGGAAGAATATGAATGGATAGAGGAATGGTTGTTGCATCAACGTGCGGTAACAACTTCGGGAGGAGGAAAGTCGGGTTGAAATGGTGTTATGGGCAATTTGGCAGCAGTGGAACGAAGTGGTCTAAACGAGTAAATGTTGCAGTCATGGTGTAGCAATCTAAAACACCTTTCGTTACCTGGAGGAATGGCGATCAGCAAGATCAGTGTAGACAGGTTCACGACAAACAGCTGATGGTCGAGCCACAGACAAGGACATTGATGTTGGTCCCTTATAACGTTACAAGTATAGTTCCAAGGGGGGGTTAGGAACTATTTAAAAATTTTAAGTTAGGACAGACTTCTTTTTCGTGAGAAAAAGGTTTTAACAGCGGCGCTAAGTGAATAGCAAGATACTGGCTTAGTCAGCTGGTGACTAGGTCAGTTTCTTTACTTGAGTCAGGAGATAGCACTTAGAGTCTATTCCTGAGCTCAGATATCCAATGCGCACAACTCAGCTTGACCTCTTTACTTGGTCAGTTTTTGTTTAAGCAAGCAATATATAAATAAAGGAGTTTAAGGTTAGAAAGATATTACTCAGCAGATTTATCCAGGTTCGGCCTCCAAGCCTACGTTCTATCCCCGGAACACGTTCTGAGATTTTGAATTCTCTACTGAGCTCTTTAACGGTAGAGCATCAAACCTTTTACAATCTTAGCAACTGAGTATAACAAGAGTACCTTCCTCTATACCTCTACTCAATCCTAATCTCTCGCTGAGTACTATAACCGAGTACTCAGCCTCTCCTTTCTAATCTCTAGAAATGATAAGTGTTTGTCCTAAACAACGATTGCTAAGACACCTTAGATGATTGAATAATCACTCTAGACTTTTACACAAAAGATATGAAATTTAGTGTAAGATTGCTTTGCTTTTTCTTGCAGAACTTTGCGTAGAATTTTGGTCAGCGTAATGGCTTGATCAAGTTCTGTATAGAATGAAGCAACTGAAGGGCACTATTTATAGAGACGTCTGAGGCATCGGTCATTTCGAATTTCGAAATAACCGTTGGAGGGAAACGGCTTCCTTTCGTTGTCATCCTGTCTTGCTCAGAGCTCTCGGCCAATCGGATTTGAGTATCTTCTGTCCTCGGTCAGCTTTTGGTCAGCTCGGCAGAATGTCTCTCCATTTATGGTAAGGTCAACTAGACGGCATTCTGTGTCTTCTGAACTTTACCCAAAGTGGAAACACTTTGTCTGGAAGTTGTTCTTGGCCAGCTGTTGTCTTGTACTCTTTGTCGAATCAACTCAGCAGCTTCGTCCCGAAGTTGTTCCATGAAGGTCTTCTAGATCCTTCTTCCGCTGAGCTGCGTTTTGTTCATAACGACAGCATTTTGACATATGCGGGCCGAGTTGCCTTAAATTGTTTGACTTGGGCTTTTGACTTCCGTATTGGGCTTTGGGCTTTTTAATCTTTGTGTCTTATAAACAATTTATCTCAACATTGAACAAACACATTAGTAGAATAAATCAAAGCATTTAAACTTAGTGTGTTTAGAATATTTTTTAATTACACTTAAACAATTTTGTCAAATCAAAATTATGTGGAAAGGTGTTTCAACAAACTCCCCCATTTTGATGTTGGCAAAACTATTCAGCGAAGAACTCAGTAGTGAGCTCCGCCATGATAGTTGACCTAATATAACTTAGCAAACTCCCCCATCAGGGTTGAGCTACTGACTTAGTTTTACTCTAAACATTTAAAGGTTTAATCGAGTAAGTCTAAGGTCAGTTTTCAGATATAGGTCATCTCATGGAACATATTCTATTTTACTCAGTGTTTAAGCGAAAGTTTTAACATTCAGAGGGCGCTGAGTAATTTGTTGTTCAATGAGTCTTATAAGACAATGTTTTAAAAACATACAAGTCAATGTCAAACATGTTATCAGCATTGATGTAATTGAAGATACTTAATAACTTAATACTCAGCATCGTAGAAAATAACTCATAACTCAGGTTTTGGTAAAAAGATGCAAGTATTGATATTAATAGAGGTAGTCAGCGTATACAGTAAAAGACAAAAGAAAAACATAGAGACTACACACATAGCATATACTGAGCTAACCTACATCTATTTCTTTTTCTTTTGCTTAGACTAACTAAGCTCATGCTGTGTTCTAGCTTGTTCTTTCTCCCCCGTTTTGTCAGCATCGGGAGGAGGAATCCTAAAGGCGTCGGTTAAGACGGCTCTGGTCAGTTCCGTGGACAGCGCTTTAAGTCTATCGGTGCTTTCATTGACGCCGTCAAAGATAGCAACTCCATCATTTGAGACCTCGGTGGGTATATTGAGTTCAGCAGCGCTGATCATGCTGACTATGAAGGCTTGAGATTTACCTATCCAGGTAAGTGCATCAGACAGACTAGCAACGACTTGATGAAATGTCTTTAGTAAGGATGTGTCGTAGTATTGACGCTGAATGTTGCTGTGTCGTACATGGTTGAAGGTTTGTCTTGTGACAGACAATATCTCATTTTGCTTCATGGCGTCAGTGTCCATCTCTTGTTTGTTCAAATTTAACAATCGAACAACCTCTCTAATTTGCTCCACTGAGCATTGAGAATAGGAGACCATTTGCTCATTGGTCTTGATTTGCTCAGTGTGAAGCTGAGCAAAGAGCATTTTGACTTCATCAGAAGTTGCATATCGCGTGTTCGCAGCTGACAAGGTCTGAACTTGACCTTGAAGAGTGTTGAGGTGTTGAACTATTGTCAGCTGGAGCTCAGCCAGCTTTGTGATGGAATCCTGCTTAGGTTGTTGTGCTTGAATGGAGACTATGACACTCAGCAAATCCTTGAATCCCTTGACTTCATTGAGAAGCTGGGTTACGTGGGAGAGCTGAGTTGTCTCAACAGTAGAAGACCCAGTAGCAGGTGGAGTGGTTTGATGAAGGTCTTTAATTAAATTTTGCACCGAGTCGATGATTCTTTTACCAGACTCGGTGGCATGCAAGTAGCTGAGAGAGCCTTCATTAACTTGCCTAGTTTCCTCAGTATGACCGGTTGGAAGAGGAGTCAGAGGAATAACATGGTCAGTGACTGGAAGTGTGCTTTCAATCTGCACTTGAGTCTCGGGTAGAGCTGATTGATCGGCAGAAGTGTTGATTGGAGAAGAAGTAATTCGAATGCTGTCTGTGCTGACTGGAGCAGGAATGTTTTGAGTTAGCACAATGCTTGTAGTAACAGCATTGACGAGAATTTGCTCCATTTGGCTTGTAGAGTTAGCGGAAGCATTCAAGTCGGCGTGTTCCTTTGGTGAAGAAACAGAGGCTTGCTTTTCAAGAGAAGCCGATGGAGTAGAAGATGTTTGTTTTCTAAAAAAATTCAGCTTGAGTGTAGAAGGGTCTTTGGTCGGCTTTTGGATAACAAAGTCAGGGACAGTTGGTTTTTGAACAGGAAGGTCAATGACAGACTTCTGACTTGCCTTAACTAATCTTCTTCTGCGAGGAGGAGTGTCAGCTTGGATAGACTCTCCTGAGTGAGAGGGAGAAGTTTCTTCTTGATCAGCATTAAGCTGGTCAGCTTGTTCTTGTTCTTGATCAACACTGGGTTGGTCAGGTTCTTGTTCATCTCCAGCAGCCAACACAGTATTGGTTGGCTCAGCTTCAACCTCACTAGCTGTCTCCTCGGAGTCAGTATCATCACTGTGTTCTTCTCCTTGTTCATCATATTCTTCATCATCGCCATCTAACTCTTCCTCAACTTGTGCAATGAACTGATCATCCAGATGCACATCATCTTCTTGATGCTCAGCTTCAGTTCCTTGACACTAAGTGTAGTGAGAATCACCAGGAACGATGATGTCAGTGGGGACAGCATCAATAGGGGTCAGCGTAGAAGACTTCTGCTTCTTTTGAGGTTGCTCATCAGCATCTGTTCTTTCCTTAATTTCAGGCTCATCTTGCATGTTTCTCTTCTCAGCTGACTTAGGTCTCTCCTGACCTTGTTCAGCAGCTGACTTAGACTTCTTGGCCTGAGGCTCAGCTTTCTTTGAAGGAGTCCCAACAGCTTTTCTTTTTCGGGCAGCTGGAGCCTTTGTACTTTTGCCCTTTTGTGGGACAGTTGTCTCCTCATCAGCCTCATCAGTAACTTTCCCTTTCTTAATTGGCTGATTGTACTTTAAAGCCCTGAGCGAAGCAGCGGTTATCTCAGATCCTCTAGCCTTAGTTTCCTCAGATAGATCAATTTGATGATCTAAGAGGATTCTGGTGATGAGCGAGCCCAGCCTGAGAGTTCCAGTGCTCCTTAAGAAACCAGCAATCAAGAATACTGGCATGTTAATCGGTTTGTATGTCAGCATATGCCATATGAAGCATTGCTCAAAATTCGTTGCTGAGGTGGTGTAGTTGATCTTGGGATAAATGAAGTAGGTCAGCAGATAGTGGGCCATCTTTTGGTGCTGCCCCATTGAGGTGCTGGAGATTTCTCCAGAGTGGCCAGCGGGTTTGCAGAAGGTGGTATCGTACCCAGTTCCTTCGTGATCCCCAGATCTCCTCAGTTTTGTTCCCTCATTCTTCAACTTCAGCAAGTTGGCAAGATAGGTAGGGTTTACAAAAATGGTCTTTTCCTTTACCACAGTTACCAGATAGTCCTGGTTATCATTTGCAACTCGGAGGTTATGGTAGAACTCCCTTACTAGGTCAGGGTAGGTGTGATCTCTAATGGAGAACAGCTCGGTCCAGCCATTCTTCGATATCCATTCGCAGAAGGGTTGCTCAGTTTTTACGAAGGCTTCTGAGACCCATCTAGAGAAGTCTATCTTACATTCTCTAACGTCTGCGAAAACTTTGGTATAGGTTCTGACCTTGGTCGGCTTTCCCTTAGATGAGGTAGCTTGGCCAGCTTTGCCTTTGCTCGGCGTAGTGACCTTTGTAGTTTCAGGCGAAGTAGCTTGCCTGGAGGGTTCATCGGAACTGGTCTTGGGGTGACCGGCACTGGAGATGTTAACGGAAACTCTAGTCATAGTTTCAGAACAAGATTGGGAAGCTTTGAGAGTTTTTAGAGAGAGAATGCTTGCCAGAGAATTCGGTAAATGTAAAGAGATAACAATGGGGATTTGCCCATTATTTATAGCGGTGAAGAGTGGATCTTATCGAATCCATGTGTCAGTTTTGCATTGAGATTGTCAACCGATAAGGATCCTGGCTTTTATGACACATTCGGCGCATACGTCATCCTAGGTGGCTATTCGCGTGCTTTTGCATTTAATGCAACGGATCTAACACTCAGCATTTAGAATACTAAGCGTTTTATATTCTGAGTGGTCAGTAGTATATAAAATGATGATTTCTCAGTTTGAGATTACTACTCGGTGTGCACATTTACTCAGTATTGATATATATTTTGCATTAAGTACTCAGCATAGCAATCACTCAGCATGCATTTGCATAAATCATTCAGCGTAGTAATTCACTCAGTATAAATTTACATTTAGAATAGGAATTTACTGAAGAGGATTAAACATACCAATGGCTTCTCTCAGTATGCTGAACTGTTCACGAGCCAGTGGCTTTGTGAAGATATCCGCAAGCTGCTCATCCGTTGGGACGTAGGTCAGCTTTATCTCACCCTTGAGTACATGGTCTCTAATAAAGTGATGTCTTATGCTGACATGCTTCATTCTGCTGTGTTGAATTGGGTTCTTTGATAGATCAATTGCACTTTTGTTGTCGCATTTGACCTTAATTGTCTTTGTTTGAACACCATAGTCTTCAAGCTGTTGCTTAATCCATAGGACTTGAGCAACACAGCGACCAGCAGCAATGTACTCAGCTTCAGTGGTAGACAAGGCTACTGACGCCTGCTTCTTGCTGAACCAGGATACAAGACAGCTTCCTAAGAAATGACATCCTCCAGAGGTGCTTTTTCATTCTAGCTTGTCTCGACCATAGTCAGCGTCAGTGTATCCAACGAGTGTAAAGCCATGAGTGTTGGGATACCATAAACCTGCGTTCACTGAGCTTTGCAAATATCTAAGGATTCTTTTTACAGCTATGTAATGAGATTCCTTAGGGTTAGATTGATATCTAGCACAGTAGCATACTGAGAACTGAATGTCCGGTCTACTTGCTGTTAAGTAAAGTAGAGAGCCTATCATACCTCGATACAATTTGCTGTCTACTGACTTACCATTCTCGTCAGCGCAGAGGACAGTGTCAGCGCCCATAGGAGTGGATATTGGCTTGCAATTTTCAAGATCATATTTCTTCAATATCTCCTTGGCATATTTAGCTTGACTGATGAAGATGCCATTTTTCCCTTGTTTGATTTGAAGTCCAAGGAAGAAGTTGAGTTCTCCCATCATTGACATTTCAAACTCAGTCTGCATTTGCTTGCTAAATTCCTTGCACATTGACTTATTAGTAGCACCGAAAATAATATCATCAACATATATTTGAGCCAGCAGGGTATCTTTACCCTTTCTCTTAATGAATAAGGTTGTATCAGCTTTGCCCCTGACATAGTTTCTAGTCAGCAGGAAACTGGTCAGCCTCTCATACCAAGCACGTGGTGCTTGCTTGAAGCCGTACAGAGCCTTTTTGAGTTTATAAATGTGGTTTGGGAATTTAGGATCCTCAAACCCTGGAGGTTGATTAACATAAACTTCCTCGTTTATAACTCCATTAAGGAATGCACTCTTAACATCCATTTGAAACAGTTTAAAGTTCATATAGCTTGCATAGGCGTATAAAATCCTAATAGCCTCTAGCCTTGCCACTGGGGCAAAGGTCTCACTGTAGTCAATACCTTCTTGCTGACTGTAGCCCTGAGCTACAAGCCTTGCTTTGTTCCTGACTACATTTCCTTGCTCATCCAGCTTGTTGCGGAAGACCCATCTTGTTCCAATGGTCTTCTGACTCCTTGGATGTGGCACTAGCTCCCATACATCGTTTCTTCTGAATTGGTCAAGTTCCTCTTGCATTGCGCTCATCCAGAATTCATCTTCCTCAGCATCAGCGAAGTTCTTAGGTTCCTGAACTGAGACGAAGGCTACATTGCTGAGGTACCTCCTGAGTTGGTTTCTTGTCATCAGGGTATTCTCAGCGGCATCAAGAATAGCACTCTCTGAGTGTCCTCTTGGTATCCTTATCTCTTTTGGTAGATTTATGTCTTGTGCTGTCTGTGTTTCAACAATCTCTGCAGGTGAAGATTGGTCAGTGAAAACAATGTTTGGTTCATTTTTACCTTTGGTCAGCCCTTGAGGGAATGACTCAACGGCTATATCTTGATCAGCGGGTGCTGAGTGTGGATCATCCTCGGTCAGCGACAGATATCTTCCTGCAGGGTTAGTTTCGTCGAACTCAACATGTACTGACTCTTCTAAAACTTGAGTTCGTTTATTAAAAACTTTGTATGTTTTGCTGTTTGTTGAGTAGCCTAAAAAAATAGCTTCATCAGCTTTTGAGTCAAACTTAGCTAGGCTATCCTTAGTGTTTAAAATAAAACATTTACAGCCAAAGGCACGAAAGTATCCAATGTTGGGCTTTCGTCCTTTCCAAAGCTCGTAGGGGGTTTTCTTTAGTATAGGTCTAACAAGAGCCCTATTAAGAATATAGCACGTTGTGTTAACAGCTTCTCCCCAAAAGTACTTTGGAAGCCTATGCTCACTCAGCATTGTCCTGGCTATTTCAACCAGTGTTCTGTTTTTCCTTTCAACAACCCCATTTTGTTGAAGCGTTCTAGGAGCAGAAAAGTTATGGTCAATGCCGCTGGCTTCACAGAATTCAACAAACTGTTGGTTTTTGAATTCTCCACCATTATCACTTCGGATGTGAGCCAGTTTTAGGTCTTTATCATTTTCAAGTTTTCTAACCAAATTTGAAAATGTCTTAAAGGTCTCATCCTTGCTACTCAGCAAGATGACCCAAGTGTACCGAGAGAAGTCATCTACAATGACCAAGGAAAATCTTCTTCCACCCAGACTCAGCGGCTGGACTGGACCGAAGAGATCCAAGTGTAGTAACTCTAACGGACGCTTAGTTGAGACAACATTTTTACTATGAAAAGATTGTTTGGTTTGTTTTCCAGCTTGGCAAGCGTGGAATAATTGATCTTTTTCAAATCTAAGTTCAGGCAGTCCCTCAACCAATTGCTTTCTTGCTAATTTGGCCAGGAGGTCCATGCTTACATGACCAAGTCTCCTGTGCCATAGCCAGGAATTTTCTTCCTTTGAAACTAAGCATACAGTTTTTGAAAACTTTTTCTCTAAGTCTAGCATAAAGACATTATCAATCCGAGGGGCAGTTAAAATTAACTCATTTGTTTTTCCCTCGTATATTTTACATCCAGTAGCATCAAATATAACTTTTCTCCCATTGTCACATAGTTGAGCTACGCTGAGTAAGTTATATTTGAGTCCGCTGACTAGGGAGACTGACTCAATAGTAGGATTACCTTCGATGGTTCCTGACCCTACTATCTTACCCTTTTTGTTGTCTCCAAAACTTACGCTTCCTCCTCGTTTTCGCTCAAACGTGATGAACTGAGTTTCATCACCAGTCATGTGCCTCGAGCATGCGCTGTCAATATACCACATCTTTGACTTCTCAGTACACCTCAGGCTTACCTGCATTGTAACTAGTTACTTTTAGGTACCCAATTCTTTTTGGGTCCTTGCTTGTTAGGTTCAACAGGTAAAGCATCATATTTTATTTTATGGCGGCATACTTGGATGGTATGGCCATTCTTTCCATAGAAGTCACAGCTGACTTTCCGTTTAGGATTTTTCACTGACTGGTCAGCACCCCAGTGCTGAGCATGCCAGCACACCTTTGTGGTGTGTCCTTTCTTCCCACAGAAGTCACACTGGACATTCCGCTGGGGATTCCATCTCTGCTGACCAGTACTTCGGTACTGAGCATTCAGAGGAATAGTTCTTTTGTTTTGAACCTTTAGTTGGTTCTGGATATTTGTGACGTCCTTTCTCAGTTTCTTTGAATCTGATTGGACTTCAGAGACAGACTTATGTATGATCTCCATGTTATCATGCAAAGTTGAGTTGTCCTGAAGAAGGAATCTGAGGTCACTCAGCTTGACCTCTTCAACCTCGTCACAGCGCCTGCTAAGTGCTCTAATTTTCTTATTACACTTTTTGACAAGTGTATAGAGGTCACTCAGGGCATTACCCATTTCGTTTCTGAGCTGGGGAAGTGATATTACCTCATTTGATTGCTCCTCATCGTCAGATGCAATGGAGGGGTCAGCATGCTCAGAAATACACAGCTCAGCAAGTTCGTCAGCCATGAAGCATATCTTTGCTGACTCGGTGGCCTCAACTTCTGTTGATGAAGTCTCATCACTGTCGCTCCATGTTGCCACCATTGCCTTTTTGTCGTTCTTCTTATCTTTCCTCAGCGTGGGGCAGCTTGACTTGATATGGCCAGTTTGATGACATTCAAAGCATGTAATGGGCTTTGAGTTGTCCTTCTTGTATTTGCTGTCGCTGGACTCAGCTTTATACTTATCAAACTTTCTGTAAGGCTTTTTAGAATATTTGTCATTCTTTCTGAACAGCCTTTTCATCTTCCTTGTGAACATAGCCATCTCTTCATCATCTGTTGAGCTCCCATCAGTGGAGTCAGCTTTCATGACAAGAGACTTCTGCTTCTTGTCTTCAGACTTTTCCTTCACCTCGAAGTTTTTCATTGATATCTCATGGGTCAGCAGCGAGCCGATGAGCTCATCATATTTGTAGGTGGTTAAGTCCTGAGCTTCCTCAACAGCGGTCTTCTTTGCTTGCCAGTCTTTAGGAAGACTCCTGAGAATCTTCTTGACTTATTCTTCCTCAGTGAAGATCTTCCCAAGTCTCTTGAGCTCATTTATGATGTTTGTAAACCTTGCATTCATGTCAGATATTCCCTCATCATTGTTCATTTCGAACAGCTCGTACAGTCTCATCTGCTGGTTCACCTTGGACTCCTTTACTTTATTGGTTCCTTCGTAGGTGACCTCCAGCTTCTTCCAGATCTCTTGCGCCGACTCACAACCTGAGATTTTATTATATTCTGCAGCATCGAGCGCACAGTGAAGCATGTTTATAGCCGAAGCATGATTTTGTAGCTTCTTGAGATCATCCTCTGTCCATTTGGCCTCAGCTTTAACCACTGTTTGGCTAGCCACAACTTCGACAGGTACAAATGGGCCTTGGACTATGGATAGCCAGGCACTCATATTTGTAGCCTGAATGAAATTTTTCATCCTATTCTTCCAGAAGGTATAGTTAGACCCGAAGAATAGGGGAGGCCGAGTAATAGACAGCCCCTCAGGTAAGATCTGAGTTGTTTGGTTTCCTGGGAGAAACCGAGTGCTGTTTTCGCCCATAGTGGGGATCAGCTCAAGGTGGTTAAACCTTTTACAGTGAGCTTTTAAGCTCTGATACGACTTTTTGGTCCCTTATAACGTTACAAGTATAGTTCCAATGGGGGGGGTTAGGAACTATTTAAAAAATTTAAGTTAGGGCAGACTTCTTTTTCGTGAGAAAAAGGTTTTAACAGCGGCGCTGAGTGAATAGCAAGATACTAGCTTAGTCAGCTGGTGACTAGGTCAGTTTCTTTACTTGAGTCAGGAGATAGCACTTAGAGTCTATTCCTGAGCTCAGATATCCAATGCGCACAACTCAGCTTGACCTCTTTACTTGGTCAGTTTTTGTTTAAGCAAGCAATATATAAATAAAGGAGTTTAAGGTTAGAAAGATATTACTCAGCAGATTTATCCAGGTTCAGCCTCCAAGCCTACGTCCTGTCCCCGGAACACATTCCGAGATTTCGAATTCTCTACTGAGCTCTTTAACGGTAGAGCATCAAACCTTTTACAATCTTAGCAACTGAGTATAACAAGAGTACCTTCCTCTATACCTCTACTCAATCCTAATCTCTCGCTGAGTACTATAACCGAGTACTCAGCCTCTCCTTTCTAATCTCTAGAAATGATAAGTGTTTGTCCTAAACAACGATTGCTAAGACACCTTAGATGATTGAATAATCACTCTAGACTTTTACACAAAAGATATGAAATTTAGTGTAAGATTGCTTTGCTTTTTCTTGCAGAACTTTGCGTAGAATTTTGGTCAGTGTAATGGCTTGATCAAGTTCTGTATAGAATGAAGCAACTGAAGGGCACTATTTATAGAGAGGTCTAAGGCATCGGTCATTTCGAATTTCGAAATAACCGTTGGAGGGAAACGGCTTCCTGTCGTTGTCATCTTGTCTTGCTCAGAGCTCTCGGCCAATCAGATTTGAGTATCTTCTATCTTCGGTCAGCTTTTGGTCAGCTCGGCGGAATGTTTCTCCATTTATGGTAAGGTCAACTAGACAGCATTCTGTGTCTTCTGAACTTTACCCAAAGTGGAAACACTTTGTCTGGAAGTTATTCTTGGCCAGCTGTTGTCTTGTACTCTTTGTCGAATCAACTCAGCAGCTTCGTCCCGAAGTTGTTCCATGAAGGTCTTCTAGATCCTTCTTCCGCTGAGCTGCGTTTTGTTCATAACGACAGCGTTTTGACATACGCGGGCCGAGTTGCCTTAAACTGTTTGACTTGGGCTTTTGACTTCCGTATTGGGCTTTGGGCTTTGTAATCTTTGTGTCTTATAAACAATTTATCTCAACATTGAACAAACACATTAGTAGAATAAATCAAAGCATTTAAACTTAGTGTGTTTAGAATATTTTTTAATTACACTTAAACAATTTTGTCAAATCAAAATTATGTGGAAAGGTGTTTCAACAATTGACAACCGCATACGAATGGGTATGTCAAATGCAACATAAACATTGCGACATGAGATTAAATATGGCGCAAGGGTCGTAATCAGAGGGAGCCAGGAGTTTCTAGACTGCTGCAGTATGGTTGAATCCGAATGCGTTGAAGCGACACTAGCAAAGGCGCTCGCACTTCGAGAAGCCATACACCGGGTACAATCTCTTAACATTATAAGAAAATTGCTAATTAGCTACTACTTTTAGCGATCAAATGAAAATCAGTCGCTAAATACCGACTATTTCCGTTGTCTATACTTTTTCCCAGTCGCTGCAACAGGCGGCAAAACTGGCGCCCATTGTACCAACTGGACAATTAGATCAGCGACCTGGCCTTAGTCGTAAGATAGATAAAAATAATAAAAAATATATATTAAAGAGAAAAAAAAAATTAAATTAAAAATAAACTAAATAGGAATAGAAAAGAGTTTAGACAAAACTCAACCCTTCAGAATGACGTCTATCTTCTCTTGCTCTCTGTGTTTTCCTTAAGCATTTTCCTTCAGACCTCCATCCTCATGAACAACGTCTATCTTCTCTCCTCTATGTTTTCCTTCAGACTTACTCATCTTTTCTGTTATTTTCAGACACCATCTTCCCCGGCCTAAGCTGTGAAGTTAATCGCTCCCAGCCCTTCTTCTCAAACCTAAACCCTCTCTTTTCGAACCTCACCTAAGCCTTTTCCATTCTATACAACCTCCTTCTCCGATTAGCTTATGGGGTAAAGGTTTATACTTGTTTTTTCTGGATTAGGGTTTTGAATTTTATTTTTATCAAATGCAAATTTTTTTTTATTTTCTTAAAGATATCTCTACTTGGTAGCATTCATAAGTGCAAATCGTTTAATTGATTTGAAGATATCTCTACTTGGTAGCATTCATAAGTGCAAAATGGTTTAATTGATGAAGAAAAAGAGAAGAATTTGAGATTCTTTTGCAAGGAATTGCTCGAGGTAATCCCACTCTATTTGATTTGGTGTGTTATTCAGTGACTAAACGAAACTGTCGCTAAAGATTGCGACTATCTTCAGAAATAGTCGGCATTTGTCTAGCAGTAAACTACTAAATTCAGTCGATAAACTACTTTAGCTACCGTATCAGCTACCAAATACGCGGTAGCTAACTAGTTGTTTTCTTATAGTGTAATTATCAGCATGTATTATTTAAAACTGAAACTAACGTCAAGAGGCTTTTGGTTTGAAACCCATGTTTTTCATGGTTTATATTCATAGATTAGCGAGCGGGATGGCTCACACGTTAACCCGACAAACCTATTCCAATGCTAATCGTTTTATTTCGTTTATTTTTCCTTCATTTCTTTATTCATAGTTCTTTGTACAAATTTTGATTTTTCTTAGTAATAAAGAGTTTATGTTCTCATTAAAAAAATGATTTGTAAAAACATAAAAAAAAAATATATAATAATAAATTTAAACATTTATACCATTTTGTATAATTTTTGGATTCAATTTCGTATCAACTAAAAAATGACATATTATTTACTAGGCTAACCCCAAATATTAAAATTGTTTCGTAATGATAATCAGTTGATTTACCTTTTCCACTTCTAATTACAAATAACATAACAATCATTTTACAAACCACATCATTTTCCTCCTAATTTATCTCAATGTTTCAACGACTGTGAATAATTAACAAAAAAGGTAAATTTCAAATAAAACTCCTGTGCTTTCACTAATTTTCAGATAAAGAACTATGGTTTACTTTTAGTCAAAACGAGGATCGAGGTTTTCAACTTTAGCAAAATAAAGACTTTTTCGATTGATACTATTAAAATCACCCTTGACGATTTCAAAAATGACATATTTTAAGAACTATTGATATTCTAAGCATCTTTAATTCTTCAATTTTTTTATTTTAAGCTTATTTAGATAATTTTTAGTAGAGAGAGAGTTAATATTTAGAGAGGAAAAGTTCCAAAAAAGATGATTTTCAAAAATCGAAAATGTAATTCCATAAAAAAATATGACATTGAACAACTTTAATTCTTGGGTTAAGGTGCAAAAATACCCCTAACGTTTTGGGTCAGGAGCAATTTTACCCCTAACGTCTGAAATGGTGCAATTTTGCCCCTAACGTTTGTAGCCAAGAGCAATTTTACCCCTAACGTTGGTAATTTGGATCAATTTCAGACACTATTATAAAAACACAGATATTTTTGTTCATTATTTTGCACCAATTGCATATCAATTCATTCTAAAAAAATGATTTCATGTTTTTTGTAATTTAATAATAGAATTGAAGATTAATATTTATAAATTCGGTGAATTTTTTGAATTTTTTATCTAATTCGTACAAAAGACCGTATATTTTTTTATTTATTTTTTAGTTTTTTTCACATCCCAACATATGTTTATGATTTGTTACTGATAAAATGACGCACATGTGAAGTGTAGATGATAAGATTCATGACCGAGAAGACAGTTTTATGAATTATTTCTAAAATTGACCCAATTTATCAATGTTATGGGTAAAATTGCTCTTGGCTACAAACGTTAGGGGTAAAATTGCACCATTTTAGACGTTAGGGGTAAAATTGCACCATTTTAGACGTTAGGGGTAAAATTGCTCTTGGCTACAAACGTTAGGGGTAAAATTGCACCATTTTAGACGTTAGGGGTAAAATTGCTCCTGACCCAAAACGTTAGGGGTATTTTTGCACCTTAACCCTTAATTCTTGAAAATTTTCATTTTCAAGACGTTAAAGATGGTTTTATTAGCATTAATCCAAGTGCGAAACCTCAATCCTCGTTTTGACAAAAAGTAAACTACAGTCTTTTATCTGAAAATTAGTAAAACCACAGAGGTTTTATTTGAAATTTACCCTTAACAAAACTCATAACAACCTACCAATTCTGACATGACAACACAATTTATAAAGACAATCTGACTGACCCAACACATAAGTATAGAAATAAGATTCTCTAACACAACCTGATCAACAGTGTAAATGATAGCATCTCCCACATAACAACAAAGTAAGAATGACGGCTTTTCGTGTTTACCAATTCTGACATAGCAACACAATCTATGAAGACAACCTGACTGACCCAACACGATAACACGAGTATAGCAAATAAGATTCTCTAACACAACCTGTATTTGCTATATGAATATGAGCAATCAACAGTGTAAATGATAGCATCTCTCACACAACAACAGAGATAAGAATGACGGCTTTTTGCAAACACGAAAAAACTAGAACAACAGAACAACCTCCGACTGCAACATATCGGTAACTCATCATAGTTGATAACTCAGATATTCAAAACCACATAGTACCTTCTAATTTATCTCAATGTTTCACTGAGACTAATTAACAAAACCTACAGCAGCCTACACATTCAATGAAACTAGAGTGGCAATATCTGACACGACAACACGATTTATAGAGACAACCTGACTGACACGGCACGAGTATAGCAAATAAGATTCTTTAACACAACCTGCATTTGCTATATGAATATGAGCAGTCAACGGTGTAGATGATAGCATCTCCCATATAACAACAGAGGTAACAATAACGGCCTTTTGCAGACACGACACAACTAGAACAACAAACACGACACAACTAGAACAACGGAACAACCTCCGACTGCAACATATTGGTAACTCATCATAGTTGATAACTCAGATATCCAAAACCACATAGTACTTTCCTCCTAATTTATCACAGTATTTCAAAGGCCGAGTCGGAGACTAATTATAAAAACCTACAGCAGCCTACACATTCAATGATACTAGAGGAGACAATTTCAGACCAGACAATACAATTTATAAAGACAACCCGACTGACACGACACGAGTATAGCAAATAAGATTCTTTAACACAACCTGCATTTGCTATGTGGAATATGAGCAGTCAACAGTGTAGATGATAGCATCTCCCATATAACAACAGAGGTAATAATAACGGCTTTTCGCAGACACGACACAACTAGAACAACAAACACGACACAACTAGAACAACGGAACAACCTCCGACTGCAACATATCAGTAACTCATCATAGTTGATAACTCAGATATCCAAAACCACATAGTACTTCCTCCTAATTTATCTCAATGTTTCAACGGCTGAATCTGAGACTAATTAACAAAACCTACAGCAGCCTACACATTCAATGATACTAGAGGCGGCAATTTCAGACCCAACAATACGGTTTATAAAGACAACCCGACTGACACGACACGAGTATAGCAAATAAGATTCTTTAACACAACCTGCATTTGCTATATGAATATGAGCAGTCAACGGTGTAGATGATAGCATCTCCCATATAACAACAGAGGTAAGAATAACGGCTTTTCGCAAACACGAAACAACCAGAACAACAGAACAACCTCCGACTGCAACATATCGGTAACTCATCATAGTTGATAACTCAGATATCCAAAACCACATAGTACCAGTCTAAATGGTTAAATTTCTCCCTATACTGGAAAGAGAAAAAACTAATACATACACAAGCATACATGTTCCAAATGCTCCAGTTTATATTTTTCACAATTCATTTGTATGTCGGTTTTACGCTCTTATATTGTTCGATCAGTCAACTGTCATGGGCTGAGTCACGCAACATCGGAAGCGTGCCTTGCGGACAGTAGTCATGATCTCAGTTTCAGCATTCTCAAGCATTCTGACAATCTCAGTGAACGGAGGGCGAATTTCAGGGTTGGTGTCCCAGCAGCGAGTCATGATCTCACCTAGTACGGGTAGGCAATCACTTGGGATAACTGGTCGTACGCCCTTGTTCACCACAGCAAACGCAGCCTGCACAGCAGTCATGTTCTGAAAGGGAAGTAAACCCGTCATGAGCTCCCAAAGCACAATTCCGAAGCTATACACGTCCACCTTTTGTGTATATGGTCTGTGCTGAATCATCTCACTGTTTTAAAGGACAAGGAGAACATTAAAGAGGTCATTCGCAATACGATTAATCAACACCAACTGAAAGGACCAAAGATTACTACTCAAACCATCACCGAAGACTTCCGTAAAAGTTAAATTAAGTAACAATTACCAAAGGGGAAAAAAAGAAAGAACCGAGCGTAAAAGTATCACTTTGCAAAATGACCAATTACCTCCCCGCTAAGATAATTCTTCTGATTCCAACAGCTGATTCAGCCAAAACACATATTTAGAACAAAGCTACAAACCGGAGATATGAAAGACCGGAGCCAATTAACACCAACTAAATGGACCAAAGACTACTACTCAAACCATCACCGAAGACTTCCGTAAAAATTAAATTAAGTAACAATTGCCAAAGAGGAAGAAAAGAAACAACTGAGCGTAAAAGTATCAGTTTTCCAAGAGACCAGTTACCTCCCAGCTAGGATATTTCTTCTGATTCCAACAGCTGATTCAGCCAAAACACAGATCATTTAGAACAAAGCTACAAACCGGAGAATGAAAGACCGGAGCCAATTAGCCTGATACTTTACACTTAACATTAGCAAGGCTGAGGATCATAAACAGGAAACTCTTAATTCCCACTGTTCTGCCTGGCCTAATAGCATAGATTTTTAATATTTGGTAAATAATTCATTAGTCCCTACATTTTTAACTAACACACTGTTTAGTCCTCCTATTTTAATAATAGGTTGTTTAGCCCTTAACTTTTGTTCTACTCAACAGTTTAGTCCCTTACTGAGGGACTAAACTATTGAATAGACCGAAAGTTAAGGACCAAATAATGTATTATTAAAATATGAGGATTAAACAGTGTGTCAGGTAAAGTACAAGGGACTAATAAATTATTTAAACTTAATATTTAGATAACAAGTCAATTTTACTTTCCCACTGTTCTGCCTGGCCTAATAGCATAGATTTTTAATATTTGGTAAATAATTCATTAGTCCCTACATTTTTAACTAACATGCTGTTCAGTCCTCGTATTTTAATAATACATTGTTTAGCCCTTAACTTTTGTTTTACTCAACAGTTTAGTCCCTTATTGAGGGAATAAACTATTGAATAGAACAAAAGTTAAGGACTAAAAAATGTAGTATTAAAATATGAGGATTAAAAAGTGTGTCATGTAAAGTACAAGGGACTAATAAATTATTTAAACTTAATTAAATAACAAGTCCATTTTACTTTCAGAATCAGCATACTATTCCCATCTACAACTGGATTAAAAAGACGGGCGTATTGTTCTTCCCATGTTTGTGTTCTAAGCATATTATTACACTAGATTCACCAAAATTATTATAAAAAAAATGAGATTTTTTTACTCTACTATTGTAAGGCGTAGTTTTGATGCTTTACAATTGGCAGGTTTCAATCTCTGATAAGTATATTACCTTAACAGAAGGCATCTATTCAAAGCGTTGGAAGATAATTTTCATTGCTCGAGTTTCGAAACATGTGGCCAGAGCAAAACAAGATTTAATTAACTAAACTAAGATATATTCTTAACAGGATTAAGTGTTCATAAACCTTTTCTAGATAAAAGAGCAATTAATGAATTCAAAACTCAAACAAATAGAAAACAACAGCCATGAAAATGTTGCAATATAAAAATAATACGAAGGCCATATGTGTCTCGTCACATATTTCCAACCCAATTTCTTACCAAATTTTTGACAGAACTTTTGGTGGATGGTTTTGCAAGAATCCATCTCACATGAATTGCCACTACTAGTGCCAAGAAATCCAAACAACTAATTTGAAAACGAAAATTTCCATAAACGTCCATTATTTCCACTACATAACCAGAGGCAGAATTAAACAGCAAGAGAAAAACAACAGAAAGTGTTTGAAAACTTCTACTAACTGATTTCCATAAGCATCTGTTATTTCCAACTAATGAATTGAAGAATGAAACAAAAAGA
The DNA here is from genome assembly GCF_963576675.1 of Euphorbia lathyris. Classification (NCBI taxonomy): domain Eukaryota; kingdom Viridiplantae; phylum Streptophyta; class Magnoliopsida; order Malpighiales; family Euphorbiaceae; genus Euphorbia; species Euphorbia lathyris. The sequence continues at coordinate 1,494,321 of NC_088917.1, read as the reverse complement.
AAAATTAAACTATGACCAAAAATAAAGTAGAAACTCGGGAATCTTCAATTTAGAGACACAGTAAAATGGCATATGCATAAATTTCATCGTGTGAATTTTCAAATATGGCAAATAAAGTTACAATAATATCCTCATGTATAAAAAAAAGTAAGGATGCTACATATTTTCTATCCAATTGTATTGGCATACCTAGTGTCACATATTTCAAACAATGAAGTGGAAAGCAAAAATTTTAAGAATCCAATACTGCCACAGCTCATCCAGAGGCAGATTTACACAGTAAAAGGAAGCAGTAGCAAGTGTTTACCTTTATTAACATGAAAGAGCAAACAGTGAACTGAAAGATCAAACAAATACGAAAACAACTTCAAACATGTAGAGAAGTGCTGACTCTGTTTTAGTTCACTACCTCCCAGAGACATTCTGGTTCAGTACTCAGAATATATCAGAATGGTAACTACTATCAATAATCAGATAGCATAAGCACATAACTTTTCATGTTCCATTCAACTTTTGCACATAAAGTTACATTACAATCATGTAGTACTATCCTCACTTATAAAAAGATAATAATACCACGATTCAAAGAACCTATTCATATTAATATCACCATTCATGCTGAGGTAGATTCAAAAAGTAACAGGAGACAAGAGGTAAGCTAATATTTATCAATCATCTCAAGGAATCAGAGGGGACTTAAAAGGCCAAAAGAGAAGTAAAAAGATAAGAATAGATAAACACAAACAAAAGAAGGCTATAAGGTTTTAGTGTCTTACGGAGCCATCCAACGGTATGTCCCAGTTTCTGGTGTCATCCCCTCTGTCTGCACCTCGATGCGTGCAACACCAAAATCTGCTATTTTTATTGACTTGTCAGCAGAAATCAAGAGATTATCTGACTTCAGGTCCCGATGGATAAATCCAAGCCCATGAACATATGCCATTCCCCTTGCAACATCCAATGCCTGCTTAACTGCCAACTTCAACGGTACTGCCCGATTCTGCCTCCTGGTTAAAAATTGCCGAACTGACCCTCCCTTCGCATATTCTGTCACAATACACCAAACCATGGGCTTACGGCATCCACCAATAAACCTAACAATGTTAGGGTGCTTTAGTGTTGCAAGCATCATGACCTCCTGCTGAAACTGCTGCTCCATCACTTGTGCCTTCTCAGGGCTGCTTTCTGGCCTCTCTAATATCTTTACTGCAACATCTTCCCCATTATATGTTCCTCTATACAACTTTCCAAAAGCACCTTGTGCAAAAGCAGTGCCCATATTGAGTTTTCTCAAATCAATTGTCCATTCATCATAATTATGTAAACCCTCAGTGGGGTACCTATTATCCATCAAGGCTTGTGCCAACGCATCATCATTTAGTGCATGGGTGACTTTTCCCGGACGAAAAACACTCTGGCCAACTGAGACACCGTAGTTATGGCTCACAGGTTTCAAACCTGGGTGGCTTAAGATGTGGGTTAAAGAATCATTAGAACCCACACTACTATTGTCCACTGACATAGACACAGATCCACCAGCATTGTTTGTTTGTAAACTATCAATGGACATGTTTGTACCCTCACCGAGTTTTTGGTAAAAGCCTTGTGTGAAATCATAATAGTTGTTTTCATTGTCATTATTCCCTCCTATAAGTCCGGTAAATTTTGGCCCTTCCACCATTTTCGAAATCATGAATAAAAATCCTCTACATAAAATTACAGGTACACAATTATCCTCTTCTCAAACTCATGGAATGGTGCCAATTTTGCAGTACCCTAAAACCAACAAATATTAGAACCTGTAAGTCATCAATGTAAGTCAGCAAGTCCAATTAAAATGAACAAATCCTTGTAATTCGTAGTAAATGTGAATGGCAAGCAACAAGCATTAATGCATCCTTTGGCAGCTATTATAATGACTCATTCTGATTTCATTGAAAATATAATAAATCTTCAATTTTCTAAACAATGGATAGAAGAACAAAATACAAACACCATCAGTTTGTGAACCATTTCCAGCAACCAATACAATGAAGACTACTGAGAACCAAAAGTTGGAGAATATATTGGTAAGAATTTGTGCAGATCGTTAAAGAAGAATATTGACTTGACGTTCAAAAGGCTCCAACAAATGTGCTGTAGCAGCAGATCATATCTACTTGACAAAGTAAATGCACACTTAACGGTTTTTAAGTAATAAGGGGAAGCTATCACAAGTACTTCTAACTGTCAAGCGCACATACGCGCGCACACGCGCAGATAACATCACCTGAGCGGAAACAAACAAAATAAATAGATGTAATTATCCGAATCCAAAAAAACTTTTGGACGCATTCGCCATAGCAGCAGATCGTATCTACTTGACACATTAAATGCACACTTGGAACAGATCTTATCAGCTTAACAGCTTTTTAACTAAAAACGGGAAGCTATCACAAAGTACTTCCAAACCGTCACACACACGCGCACACGAGGGCGTGCAGATAACATCGGAGCCAAAGAAAGAAACATGATAATTTATGATGCCATACCTGAGCGGAAACAAACAAACTAAAGAGATGTAATTATCCGAATCCAAGATTTTTGTCGCATTCGAAGCAACAGCTTTGGCAACATCTGAGCTGTAATAAAAGATATCTATAAAAAGTAAAAACCCTAGTATATATAATACCATGGAAACTCAACCATTGATTCCAGTTCAATATCTTATATTTGTACTTCTTTCTGCAATTCTCAACTTTTTATATCCAAAAATAATTTTTAAACTTCCTCCACTTTGATAGGTAACATGCTTCTATAACTATAATACCATAGAAATTCAACCCTCGATTCCAGTTCACATATCTTATAAAAACTTTGTACATTTTTCAGTAATCCTCAAATATTTATATCCAATAATCATTTCTACAGTGATTTAGCTGTAGGAATTCAACATAACTATCAATCAAAAATAGAAAATGAATTTAGATTTATACCAAACATCACAAAATTTCCCGTAACATTCATATAATCCAAACAGACCTTAAAAAAACAAAAAAAAATTATATACTCGTACTAATTCCAGTAACAGAACCATGAAACTAATGATTAGCTAACACAAAGGACGGTTACGAGAAAGAACTCCGAAACCGCGTATTAACATTAAACCCCAAGTAGTTTCCACAAAAAAGAAAAACGAGTCCATATACATAGATCAGGTAATTAAAACACTAGATAGATCGAAAGACGAGTCAAAATCAAATAAACGATACAAAAAAAAGCTGATAGAAAGTCCGATGAATACAACTACATGAACAGAATGCAAACCTCAAGCATAGACAAACAACATACCGGCAAATAAAATTATACTGAACACAGTGAAATTGAAGATGAAATGAAATTGAAATGCATACCTGATTGAGAAAACTAGCAGCAGAACGTTGTTTGCAAGGAAAAGCAAAAACGAGTATATGACCCAAGAGGAAGAAATAATCCACTGAAGACGAGGATGGGAGGAGCAGTCTTCGTTTCTTATTTACTTCCCAATGCCTTCGTTTATATTAGGACTGTTGTCAGTGTTACTCGCGAGTATATTTGTTTTCTTACTCGCTTTAACTGTCAAACGCGTGTCTCAATGATCTTTTTAAGGACATTCACCCTCTAATTATTTTGTACTAGTTTATACTGTATTTAATTTTTATTTTTAATAAATATTGGATAAGGTGTATTATATTTTACTTTTACTATGTTGCCAAAAATAAAAATAGAAGTTACTTTTATATGGTGGCTGAATGAGATTAATTTACCATATTAGTAAATGGATTTCTAATATATTTATCACCCTTAAAAAAAATAAGCCCACCTAGATCGTTTAGACACTCGAAATCGAAAATCCGTTCCGATTTTTTTCCGATTAGTCTCTCTAAATGTTTTTTGGTTCCTAGGCGATTTTTACCTGTATGGGCTCTACCTAGGCCACTTGGATGCTGCCTAAACGACGATTAGCAAAACCATTTTTTTATCGTGAATTTTTTTTTTCTCTATTATAATTCACTTTTAAGTTATTTCAATGATATTGTCATTGAAATGTTGATATTTGCACATTTTTTAAGATATATGATATAAACATACGTGTTTTTCTATATTAAATAATTTTATATTATTATTTTTAGATAATATAATATATTAAAATAGAATTTATATAACAATTTATTGATAAACAAATAAAAATATAAAAATAAAAATTCGAGAAGATCCATTCCCCTAGAATAGCGTCTAACGTCTTTTACAATCTTGATATTTATATGTGTTTTAAAATCGTGAGATTTAAAATGTTAGATTTAGACCAAAAATACAAAAATAAAAATATGATTAATTCTCGAAGACCATATCCACTTGACTAGCATCTAATGTCTTTTACAACATTGATATTTATATGTGTTTTAAAATCGTGAGATTTAAAATATTAGATTTAGACCAAAGCGGATAATATTTACACGATTTTAGCCAAGCTATTATAATATATTTATAGTTTTATGTGACTAATTATTTAGGGTAAATTACACTCATGGCCATTGAACTTTATCTATGTTAACATTGTGACCACTGAACTTCAATTCTTAACAGCATGGCCACTAAACTTTACACTTTTTAACACCAGTGGCCACTCAACTTTAACCAAGTCCTCAAAATGACCGTTGACGACCTCAAAATGAAAATGTTCAAGAATTAAAGTTGTTTAGAACGACATTTACCATGAAACCACATTTTTTATTTTCCAAAATCACATTTTTTGGAGCTTTCTCTTTCTAAAATTCACTTTCTCTCTCCTAACCAAACAACATCTAAATGACCTCAAAACTAAAATTTTCAAGAATTCAAGTTCCTTAGAATATCATTAACTCTTCGAATTTTTTATTTTCAGACTGTCAGTGGTCGTTTTGAGGCGTTGAGTGACCATTGGTATTAAAAAGTATAAAGTTCAATGGTCATACTGTTAAGAATTGAAGTTCAGTGACCATAATGTTAAATGTATAACGATCAGTGGCCATTGGTGTAATTTACCCTAATTATTTAATATAATCAGAGAAGAAAAATGAAATTTTAAATAAAAATATTACTAACATGTTGGGGTAAGAAAATGATTTTTTTAGGTATAATTTATATGATTTAGTACAAAAATACAATAAAACAAACAATATGAAAAGTAAAATACGTATATAATATCTCTCAAAAACAAACAATATTTTTTTTTTGGCAACCCACAGAAACAAAACAGACAGCCAGGCACTAGTCTCGGGAAACATGCACCAATTATCTTCCATTAATAGACAAGCCATGTATTCCGGTGGGTTCGGAAGAACCGTAACCCCAAGATGTGTCGTGTGGCCTTCAGAAGCTAAGCGATCTGCCACCCGATTCTGTTTCTTATACATATGTAAAAACTCCACTTGAGTAAACTCAACCCGAGCTCACCGGATAGCAGTGATTAAATTTGGGGAATGCGTGTTTGGCGCCCACTCGGGCAAGATCATCTGCACCGCCTCCAGATTATCTGCTTCCACCTGCAGTCTCTGAATAGCCAACTCTGCTGCTCTCCTCATCCCGGACGATCTCCTCGAGCTGTCAGTATTCAGTTTAGCCAAGCCCTCCCTCGGCCTCTCCCACCCAATCCATTGAGTGTATCCAGACGTTGAATAAGACAAGTGCTTGTTGTTCGGAAGCTTTCTCGAAACAGCTTCATTTTTCGCAGAATCAGTTCCTGTGGCCTGGTCTATACTGCAGTCTCAAACTCTTACCCTTTTTTTTTAATTGCATGTACTCATCCCATTACCCTAACGGATATACATTTTGCATCTCATATCCGTCCCATATAATTCGCGGGTACCCTTACCCGTTAAGAATCAATAAATAAAACAAAAAAGATTACAAATTTAACAAAGTATAAATTTAATAAATCAACATCTAAAACTTGAATAAATTGAACTTTAATCAATAAGAATAAAGTAGTTTAGTTTTATCACTCAATGGTTGAAGAATAAAAGATTTGGATTCAAATCTCATATCTTATATCTAAGAAACAATAATATTTTTTAATATATAAAAGAGTTATGACGGGTAACAGGTACCGAGTACCCTTGGGGGTATTCTCATACCCATCCCATTACCCTAACGGGCAATGGTTTTGATCCTACCGTCACATATCCTTTTATACAGGGTACAGATAGTTCCATTAGGGTCGGGTAGTGCAGGGTATCCGCGGGTACACTACCTGTTGCCATCCCTACTTCCCCCAAAGACTTCGACATTTCGCCAACTCCACACCTGGTGATAAACAATGGCAAATAGCGCAAGCTCATCCTTTAGGTCCTTCACAATCTCCCTTTCCACACACTCCCGAACCCAGTCACTTGTCAGTACCGCAAAGAATCGCGAGTGAAAATTTCTTAGTAAAATATGTCGCCAAACGAATGCACTACTCGCACAATCCCGGAGGGAATGGGTTAACGATTCAGTTGCCAAATTGCATCTACTACAGACATACGTCTCTACCAGATGTCAACGTCTTCTTTCCATATTCGTTAGGAGCCTATCCCAAACGCATAACCAGACAAAGCTACGAATCTGATAAGGTATATCGAGCGACCATATCCGCTTCCAAACTGGCGATGGATAGGCTTCCAAATTAATATTAAAAGCCAAGTTAGCCGATTTGCAAGAAAATGCCCCATTATTCGAGGATGCCCAACAACGAGAATTAGTGTCATCTAAATCACTGTTTACTTTCACTCCTCGAATCCGCAGAAGGACCTCAATATCTAAAAACTACTCGAACTTCGACCAATCCCAATAACCTTCTTCTCTTACAACTTTTGAGACCCTCCAATTCCTCGCCTCGGGAGGGGGCTAACTAGTACAGACCTCGATTAGCTTCCTGTTATCCGGTCAAGGGTCCGTCCAAAATATGATATTTCTACCATTCCCTACCTTCCACGTTATTCCCGTGTAGAACTCCAAAAAAACTACACTCACCCCTTTCCACAAGAAAGAACAACAGTTAACTCTTTCATTACTTCCCCCAAAAATCAAATATTTTCTCACTACGCCATTTTCTCTTTCACATGACACAAGATATATGACAGACATTTGTTTTTATGTCATTTGAATTTTTTCACGACATTATAATAAATTTATGTCATTTGAAAGCTTAAGCGCAAACCATCTCAAAACACATGTGAAATTACGATGACACACGTCTGTCATCCTAAGAAAACGTGATTTTAATCGAAAAGGTATGTAATCATCAGATGATACGACGTATATATAACTATCATTATTGTCTGAAAATAAAAAAGCGGCAAATGAAATAAGTTATGCAGCCAGACCAAAATGTATCTCAAATTTAATGCGTTCAAACGTTTGACTAATATTTCAGCTCATATATAAACCAAAACCTACAGAGTTAATTAGGTTTCTTTGAGCTCAATGAGTCATTTTGAAGGTTTTCAGCTCGATGATTCAGGATTTAGCTCTCCCATTCCTCTCTTTGGCTAACTCTATGGAAGCTTTCTACATGCAAATCTATATTTCTGAAATTGAAACATATAAATGGTAAGCTATATTTGTTCTTTTCCTCGATGTCTTAGGGTTTTATTGTTCCTTAATCTAGCTTTTCCTAATCAAACCTGAAATAATCATCAGATTTACTCTTACAATAATTGTTCAGCTGCTAGAATAAGGATGTATTAATTTTCAAACTTACCAATGAAAAGGTTGGGTCTTTCTCTTAGATACACTGATTTCTGTATTAATTGTCAGATTTACCAATGAAAAGAATGAGTCTTTATCTTACATGCACTGATTTTGCATTTTAAATTCATGTTACAGGTGGGTGATGTTTGAAGCTATTGTGGGTGATGCTGAGATAGGTAGATCTTGCTCTTTTCATTTGCAAATATTATTAACATTAGGGATTATGAACTGATCTGAGTCTCTTTTTATTTGCAAATATTATTTGCAGGGATATTAACAATGCTTATGTACATGGAAAGATTGATTGAAGAGTATAACATGGAAAGATTTCTTTGACATATTAAGTATATGTGATTTTAGGTTGTTATCTTATTTGAGAAAAAGTGTAGTAAGGGGTTGTGAGTATATGTATGAATATAAATGCTACATCAACCTACTTTCAAATCTTTTCTTGCTACTCTAAATGTCCTAGATATATGTCATCCAGATTACGAGGGGTGTTGAAATAATAAAATAGTATAAGGGTCAGTTGGTAATTATCTTGTCTCTAATTAGATCAGGTAGTTAGGTATATGGTTGAATATGTATGAACTGATTAGCTATGCTTTTATACTTTACATATTCATTGAGTATATGTATGAAACATGTAGCAAGGGGTTGTGAAGTTATAAGCATGCTCTTATACTTTAGATGTTCATTAAGTATGTGTATGAAGCATGTAGTAAAGGGTTGTGAAGTTGCTTCATGTTCATTGGTTGATGTTCTATTTTGACTTGAATATGTATGAACTAATTGGCCATGCTCTTATACTTTAAATGTTCATTGAGTATGTGTATGAAACATGTAGTAAAGGATTGTGAAGTTGCTTCATGTTCAATAGTTGATGTTTTGTTTTGACTTGAATATGTATGAACTGATTAGCCATGCTCTTGTACTTTAGATGTTTATTGAGTATGTGTATAAAGTATATAGTAAGGGGTTGTGAAGTTATAGGCATGCTCTTATACTTAAGATGTTCATTGAGTATGTATGTGTATGAAGCATGTAGTAAAGACTTGTGAAGTTGCTTCATGTTCATTGGTTGATGTTCTGTTTTGACTTAAATATGTATGAACTGGTTGGCCATGCTCTTATACTTTAGATGTTCATTGAGTATATTTATGAAGCATGTAGTATGGGGTTGTGAAGTTATAGGCATGCTTTTATATATTTTAGATATTCATTAAGTATGTGTATGAAGCATGCAGTAGAGGGTTGTGAAGTTGCTTCATGTTCATTGGTTGATGTTCTGTTTTGACTTGAATATGTATGAAATGATTGGTCATGCTCTTATACTTTAGATGTTCATTGAGTATGTGTATGAAGCATGTAGTAAGGGGTTGTGAAGTTATATGCATGCTCTTATACTTTAGATGTTCATTGAATATATCGAAAATATAATTGCTGCAACATGAGTTATATTGTTTGATGCATGTTGGGTGTATGGTTTCCTATATAAGCAATTGTTAGAGATTTTGTTTAATAACTTACTTTTTTGTTCTTCTATTGTACGGCTTTATCAAGACATACATAAGAATTCATTGAGTATGTGTATGAAGCATGTAGTAAGGGTTGTGAAGTTGCTTCATGTTCCTTGGTTCATGTTCGATGGTTGATATTCTGTTTTGAGTTGAATACGTATGAACTGATTGGCCATGTTTTTATACTTTAGATGTTCATTAGGTATGTGTATGAAGCATGTAGTAAAGGGTTGTGAAGTTATAAGCATGTTCTTATACTTTAGATGTTCATTGAGTATATCTAAAATATAATTGCTGCAACATGAGTTATATTATTTGATGCGTGTTAGGTGTATGGTTGCCTATATAAGCAATTGTTTGAGATCTTGTTTGATAACTGACTTTTTATGTTCTTTTATTGTACTGCTTTATCAAGACATACATAAAAATTCATTAAGTATGTGTATGAAGAATATAATAAGGGGTTGTGAAGTTGCTTCCTTTTCCTTGGTTGATGTTCAATACTTCATATGTCTGTTTTGACTTAAATATGTATGAACTGATTAGCATGCTCTTATACTTAGAGGTAGAAGAAGTATATCTACTTCAAATTAGGAAGTATATAACTTTGTATTTTAAAATAAGTTTAAGTTGTGCATTACACAAAATCTACAATAAACCTATATCCACAGGTTATACAAGTAAGTTAGGCCCCACACACTTGAAAACTAAAGGTAACTTAATCTTCAAGTTGTGGAACTGCTTAGTGCTCTCCCTCTTGCACACTATACGCCCATTACATGCTCTTCCCTCCATCTTTTGGCAGTTTCATCATATTTTGCCATGTTATTGTTGTATTGCTCAACAACTTCCTGCCCTAGAAATGGACCCTCAATGCGGGGCTCTATTAGTAATGCATATATATGCCACAATAACTAACAAATGCATAGATATATTAGATATAAACGTGGATAATTGTGTAGAAAAGAATAGATAAAAACTAGTGGCAAATCTAACTATGGCAGAGAGATAGGAAGGGCAAGGAACGAGCTGGGGAAGTTTGATCCTCCCCCCTCCCAGGACTAACATTAGAATTATAAACTGAACCAAAACTGAGAATGAAGGAATAAATTGATCAGTGTATATATATGCATGGTATTATATGTAGTATAAATATCTTAATGAACTTTGTGTTATTACAATTGGTGGTCTATGTGGGAACTGGATAGGGAAGCGGATATGAAATTCGTATAGAGGACATGCATGCTGTTGGTCCCTAGTAATTAGTTCCAAGGGGGGATAGGAACTAATGTAACTTTTTCGCTTTTAATTATGCTGACTTAATGTTATTTTAAGAGTTTGTTAACTCAGCGTGTTGGTCAGCACGGCCGATTGATTAGTCAGACAGTTTTAGTACTATGCTGACTAAGACTGCTTGACTTGAGAGTTGGGAATTGACGCTTGGGAGGTCAGCTTCCAACTCAGCACTCAGATTTACTCAGTTTCAGTTTTAACAATTTATAAGCTGAGTAAATATCACAAGCAACACATGCACATATACATATATATTGAGAGAAAGAGTTTAGAAGTTACTCAGCACGACTTATCCTGGTTCGGCCTCTCTACCTACGTCCAGTCCCCAGTTCCTCCTGGGATTTTCAATCCAATACTGAGCTCTTTCAAGGTAGAGCACAAACCCTTTACAAGGTAGTGAGTATGCAAGAGTACGTCCTCTATTCGTCTACTCAGCTCCTACTAAGTACTACAACCCAGCACTTAGATTTTTCTACCACTGAATGCTTACAACCAAGCACTCAGCATACACTCTCAATATTACAATTGATAAACACTTGTTCTCTTTTCAGTAAAGAACACTTTAGAAGATTACACAGAATCACTCTAGCATTTACACAAAGAATAGAAGATTTGGTGTAAGATCTTTGTATTTGAGTGCTTTTAAGATTTCTCTCTTGGATTTTTCTTTTCTAATTCCGCAATGATCCAAGGTTCTTGATTGTCCTTTTATAGATGGAAATCTGCAGATGGATCATTTGAATTTTTTTAGCCGTTAACTTCAAAACGGCTCTTTTAGGGAACATCTTCTGGTCAGCTTCAGACTGTTCTGCCATTCCCTTTCTCTGTTTTCTTCAGGCGTCGGGTTTTGTCTTCTTGCATCAGACTTGTCTTTTTGTGCCAGTTGTCTTTTACCAATAATCCATTGACCCATGTTTCTTGGAATTAGTCTTCTGTGTATTTTCGAGGCCTCAATTATTGGTGCAGAAGATTGGCAGACTTTGTCCTTTAGTGAACGGATCATTCATGCTATCCTGACTGTCACTCAGCTTCACTCGTTATCTTCGAATGTTCAACTTCCATGCCGAGTTCCTTCTTAGTCAGCTCCGTTCTGTTTATATGATTCTGAAGGAGTCTTTTAATTTAGTCAGCTTCGTTCTGGCAACTTTGAAGAAGACTTCTGAAACTGAGTTCTACTCCACTCAGCTTCTATTCTTTTATGCTGAGTTCCGTTCCACTCAGCTTGGCTTATGCTGACTTTTGTCCTGTCTAACTTTATGTATATATTTTTGCACTCAATATTGAACAAACACATTAGTAAAATTAAATCAAAGCATTTAAATTTAATTACCTCTTAATCATGGATGATTTTGTCAAATCAAAATCTTGTGGAAAAGTGTTTCAACAAACTCCCCCATTTTGATGTTGGCAAAATACATAATTATGGAACTCAGTTATAAGTTACCCCATGATTGATTTATTTTTGAAATGACTCCCCCGTAAGGGTTGCACATATTGTCTTAACTTAATTCTAAACCTTCCAAGATTTAATTGAATTATCCTTAAGACATTTGTGTATACTGACTTAATTTAATGTTAGATTTTTTAAGATCTGAGCTAATTTGATTTAAGTCAGTTTTCAAAAATATTAGAAGTATGTTGCTACTCAGTTTATTACATAAGTATTTTGGTGTTAATGTATACTGAGTATGTTTTACTTCTTAATTTTGTTTGTTCAATTTTATCAGCCAGATTGAGAAAATGGTATTTGGCATAGATTAAGCAAAAAAAACATATGAAGAAAGATTCTATGCTAAGTTCTAGACATTGCCTAAGCTATATCTAGTTCTTCTTCTTTTCCTTCATATTGACTTGAGCTTGAGGGTCATCTCGAGCTACTCCTTTGCATTTATCTTTACTTCCTGAGGCATTACCTGCAAGCTGAGTTCCTTCTTGGCTTGTCTCCCCCGTTTTGCCATCATCGGGTTTATAAAGGAAGGTATCATTGCGAGCATGAGTGGAGAGGTGATTTGAGTAACGCTGGAGCCTCTTAGTACTTTCACGCAAGCCATCAATTATAGGAACGCTGTCATCTTGGACATGGCGAGGAACCCGGAGAGAGCTGCTAATCATGCTAAGTAGGCATTCATGGGATTTGCTAAGCCAGGTGAGCGCGCTGGTGAGCTGACCAAAAGATTGGTGGTACATCTTTAGCAAGGCAGAGTCATAGAACATGCGCTGAGCATTGTTGATGCGCATTGCCTTCATAATTGATTGGGAAAAGCTCAAGAGTTGACCATTGGAGATTGGATCAACATCCATCTGTGCTTTGTTGACGTTGAGTAGACTTACTGCTTCGCTCAGTTGGTCAATTGTACACTGAGAGGAGGAGGAGACTAACTCATGCGTGTAAGTCAGCTCAGCATTGAACTTGGTAAAGCATTCTTGGAGTTCAGCAGATGTGGCATACTCAGTATTGCCAGGTGCGCTTGATTTGGATAGTTCTGCAGTTAACTTAGCAAAATAGCCTTGAAGTTCAGTGGAAGTTGCATACCCTGGATTAACTTCCGACGGTTGTTGGATTTTGCCTTCAAGCGAGTTCAGATGGTTTACCATGGTGAGTACCAATTCAGTCAGCTTTGCTATTTAGTCTTGCCTGGGTTGCTGAGTCTAAACTGTGGTCATAACACTTACTAGATCCTTGAGTCCTCTAAGTTCATTGAGAAGCTGAGTGATACCAGACAGTTGAGAGGACTCGGCATGAGAAGATCTAGTAGCATCAGCTTGAGGAGGGTTCAATTCTTGAAGCAAGGACTGAGCAGAGGCAATGATTCGTCGGCCTGACTCAGTAGCATTTAAGTATGTGAATTGAGCCGCATTTGTCTCAGAGGCTGGAATTGAGCTTGATGGAGGTGGAGTTGGCTGTTTGCCAGATTGATCATCTTGCAGATTGGCTTCAGGAGCTGATTTATCAACATGCTGTGTTGGAGGTGGAGTTTGGTTAGTCATGTTGACCTGCTCATCCTGAGTGGGTGAAGTTGAAGCAGGATTTGTTCCATCTTGAGCAGTTTTTGGATTCTCCGGAGTCTTGGCTTGTTCCTCAATATGAGTAACAGAGGCTTGGTTTTGCACAAGATCCGTTGGAGGAGACTCAGGCTCAGCATCATTAGAGAAATATTTGAACTGAATTTTGGAGAGTTCAGCATCAATATCTTGAGGAAGGGAATCATCTAGAAGATCAATTTGCTTTTGTGCTTTCTTCTTGAGTCGCTTGAACCTTGTTTCTTTAGGAGGAGATGGGTCAGCATGAATAACCTCCTCATCAGTATCAATTGTCTCTTCTACCACAGTTGGATTCTCATGTTGCTCAATATGATCCTCAACAGCAACATTTTCTTCTTCCTCAATTCTCCGCTCAGCATCATCCTGATGTTGCTCAACACTAGTAGGTTGTTCCTGCTCGGTATTGACTTCTTCCTCAACATGAGTTTCTTGCTCAGCATCCTTGACCGGCTCAGCATGAGTTTGGTCTAGGTCAATTCCATGACCTTTTGAAGGTACAATCCAATCCAAGGGATTTGCTTCAACTGTCTTTGAGGTATGACCCTTCTTCCTTTTCATCAAAGGGGATTCCGGAGTTCCCTCTTCTTCATCCTCAGGCTCTTCTGGCCTCTTTCTTTTCTCTGCCGACTCAGCTTTCTCCTTAGCCTGGTCAGTATTAACATTCTTAGCTCTGTTCATAGCCCGCTTCTTCCTGGGCACTGCGTCAATATCTTTTCCACACGTTGCTAGTGCTTTTCTCTTCTTCTTGGCCTTAGGGGACTCAGCAGGAGCCTCCACTTCTTTCTCAGGCTCATGCTCAGGTTCAACTTCTTGCTCAGCTTCATCATTTTCCTCAGCATCTTCAACTTCTTCATATCCTTTCAATGGTTGATTGTATAATAATCCAACCAGCAGAGCTTCAGTGATTTCGCTTCCCAAACTGTCTGTTTCATTCACGGTCTCAATCTGCTTATCCTCCAGAATTTTTATGATTAGAGAGCCCAATCGAAGTTTCTTACCTCCTCGTTGAAGAGCTCCAACTAGAAAGACTGGAAGGTTGAGAGGAGTGTAGGTCAGCATGTGTCATATGAAGCACTGCTCAAAGTTGGAAGCGGATGAGGCTGAGTTGAGTTTGGGGAATATGAAGTTGGTCAGTATGTAGTGTGCCATCTTCTGTTCTTGCCCCATACAGGTGCTGGGTATTTCACCTTTATGATTTTTGGGTTTACAGAACCCCTTGATCTTGTCAAGCTTTTCCTTTGGTAGCTTCTCTTTTGTTGTCCTAAATTCTATTCCTTCGTCTGGTAAATTTAGCAAAGTAGCTAGATAGGTAGGGGTTATGGTGATTTTCTGACCTTTGACTGTAGTCTCCAAATAGTCAGCATCCTCTTCATCAACAAACATGTTGGAATAAAATTCTCTGACCAGTCTAGGGTATGTTTTTCCGGCGAGTGAGAAGAGACCGGTCCATTTGTTCTTCTCGATCCAGTCACAGAACGGTTTCTCAGAAGTAACGAATCCTGGAGAGAACCATCTGCATTTTAGAACCTCCAAGTTGTTGACCTTCTTATGGACCTTGATCATGTTCCTTTCTACTGGTTTAGATGAACCGGCGGGGTCAGCTTGAGTGGGTTTGCCAGATGTTTGGCCAAGCTGAGTGGTGACGTTAGGGATTTCGTTTTTGCCGGAAGCCATTGTCACAGATGAAGGTTTTAAGGTTTAGGGAGAGAGAAGAATTCGATTTCAGAAGATTTTAAGCATAAAGAGTAATGAGTGGGGATCCTTCCACTACTTATAGAGTTTTGAGTCATTAATGAACTAGCCGTTTTCATCTTGGGACTTTAATCGACAAAGATTCTGCCATTTATGACAGGTTCGGCGCATGGGTATTCATTATTACTTGCGTTTTTCTAGGTATGATTTGTTACACGTGTCATTGTTTATCGGTGCAAGTGGGCTTTTACTCAGTTTGCCAGAATATGAGTCGTTTATGATACTGAGTATTTAATTCTACGTAGATGGATTTCCTATCTCTTAGTAACTCAACATACGTTAATCACACAGCATGTACATCTACTCAGCATAAGATGATTACTCAATATGTTTATCTACTCAGCACAGAATATTTTACTCAACATTTGTATCTACTCAGCATAGACTATTAAGCTCAATGTGCAGTAGTTACTAGATTGATATCAGTCAGCATGGTACTCACTCAACATTTATTCAAATATTTAGAATTATTCAAGAGGATTAGACATACCGATTGCTTCCCTTAGTATGTTAAATTGCTCACGAGCCAAAGGCTTGGTGAAGATATCTGCAAGCTGTTCATTTGTTGACACATAGGTTAGCTTGATCTCACCCTTTAGTACGTGATCTCTGATGAAATGATGCCTTATGCTGACATGCTTCATCCTGCTGTGTTGGATAGGATTCTCGGATAGATCAATGGCACTTTTGTTGTCACATTTGATCTCTATTGTCTCAGTTCTTACTCCATAATCCTCAAGCTGTTGCTTTATCCATAGGACTTGAGCTACACAGCTTCTAGCAGCAACGTACTCAACTTCAGTTATAGACAGAGCAACTGATGACTGCTTCTTACTGAACCAGGATACTAGACAGCTTCCAAGGAAATGACATCCTCCTGAAGTACTCTTACGTTCTAGCTTATCCCGTCCATAGTCAGCATCAGTGTATCCTATGAGTGTGAATTCATTTGAAGCTGGATACCACAAACCTGCATCAACTGAGCTCTGCAAATATCTAAAAATTCTTTTTACAGCAATTAAGTGAGATTCCCTTGGGTCAGCTTGATATCTTGCACAATAACATACTGAGTACTGTATATCAGGTCTACTAGCAGTGAGATAAAGTAAGGAGCCTATCATACCTCGATAAAGTTTACTATCTATTGACTTACTTTTCTCATCTTTGCATAGGACAATATCAGTACCCATAGGGGTTGATATGGGCTTACAATCTTCCATATCAAATTTCTTTAACATCTCCTTGGTGTACGTGGACTGACTAATGAAGATGTCGTTCTTACCTTGCTTGATCTGAAGTCCAAGGAAGAAGCTGAGTTCTTCCATCATAGACATTTCGAACTCAGTCTGCATCTGTTTGCTAAACTCTTGACACAAGGATTCGTCAGTAGCACCAAATATTATGTCATCTACATAGATTTGTGCAAGTAGGGTATGTTTACCCTTTTTCTTAATGAACAAGGTTGTGTCAGCTTTTCCTCTGACATAATTCCTGGTCAGCAGGAAGTTGGTCAACCTTTCATACCAAGCTCTTGGAGCTTGCTTCAGGCCATATAAGGCCTTCTTGAGTTTATAAACGTGGTTTGGAAATTTTGGATCTTCAAAACCGGGAGGTTGATTAACATATACCTCTTCGTTTATAAAACCATTAAGAAATGCACTTTTAACATCCATTTGATACAATTTAAAATTCATGAAACTAGCATATGCACACAATATACGTATAGCTTCTAACCTAGCAACTGGTGCAAAGGTTTCACCATAATCAATGCCCTCTTGCTGACTATAGCCTTGGGCTACAAGTCGGGCTTTGTTCCTAACTACATTTCCATGCTCATCTAATTTGTTTCTAAAACCCCACTTAGTTCCTATGGATTTTTGATTCCTAGGTTTAGGTACTAAATCCCATACCTCATTTCTCGTGAATTGGTCAAGCTCTTCTTGCATAGCATTGATCCAATACTCATCATGCTCAGCATCATCAAAGTTCTTTGGTTCATGAACTGATACGAAAGCAACGTTGCAAAGGAATTTCCTAAGCTGGTCTCTAGTCATTACTTTGTTGTTGGCATCATCAAGTATGGACTCTTCTGAATGTCCTCTTGGAATTTTTATCTCCTTGGGTAATGTTGAGTTGTTTGGAACAGGTGTTTCTACAATCTCTGCAGGGACAGATTGGTCAGCAAAGGTAATTTCAGTTTCAATTTTACCTTTGGTCAGCTCTTGTGCTGATGGCTCAGCACCTCCAATTAGGTCAGTATGAGCTGAGTTCGGCTCATCCTCCATGGGTTGAGTTGTCTTACCTGCAGGGTCAGTTTCATCGAAATCTATATGGACTGACTCTTCTACAACTTGAGTTCTTTTATTATAAATTCTATATGCTTTACTGTTTGTTGAGTACCCTAAAAAGATTGCTTCGTCAGCTTTGGCATCAAATTTTTCCAAATTGTCTTTTGTATTGAGTATGAAACATTTACACCCAAAGGCACGAAAGTAGCCAATTTTGGGCTTTCGTCCTTTCCAAAGTTCATAGGGAGTTTTCTTTAATATGGGTCTAACTAAAGCCCTATTCAATATATAACATGCTGTGTTGACAGCTTCTCCCCAAAAATACTTCGGAAGCCTATTTTCACTCAGCATTGTCCTGGCAATTTCTACTATTGTCCTATTTTTCCTTTCAACAACTCCATTCTGTTGAGGAGTTCTAGGGGCAGAGAAATTGTGGTCAATACCATTGGTTTCACATAATTCATCAAACATTTGGTTTTTGAATTCTCCACCATTATCACTTCTAATGTGAGCTACTCTTAGGTCTTTGTCATTTTCAAGCTTTTTGATTAATGTAGTAAACATCTCAAATGTTTCATCTTTGCTACTCAGCAAGATGATCCAAGTATACCTAGAGAAATCATCTACAATAACTAAGGAAAATTTCTTACCTCCCATGCTGAGTGGTTGGATAGGTCCGAAAAGATCCAAATGTAGTAATTCCAATGGTCTTTTGGTTGAGATAACATTTTTGCTATGAAAGGACTTTTTGGTTTGTTTACCTTGCTGACAAGCATTACACAGTTGATCTTTTTCATACTTTAATTTGGGTAACCCCTCAACTAATTGCTTTCTAGCTAGTTTGGCAAGGAGGTCCATGCTGACATGCCCAAGTCTCTTATGCCATAGCCAGGAGTTGTCCTCTTTAGATACTAAGCATATATTATTTGAAAATTGCTTTTCTAAACTCAACATATAAACATTTTCTACACGAGGGGCTGTTAAAATCAAATCGTTTGTTTTTCCCTCGAGTATTTGACATTGAGTATCATCAAATATAACCTTTCTTCCACTCTTGCAAAGCTGAGCTACACTTAGAAGATTATATTTGAGACCCTTAACTAAGGAGACTGACTCAATTCTGGGGTTACCTCCGATAGTTCCTAAGCCAACTATCTTACCCTTCTTGTTGTCTCCAAAGCTTACACTACCTCCTCGTTTAAGCTCTAGTGTGATGAACTGAGTTTCATCACCTGTCATGTGTCTTGAGCATGCGCTATCTATGTACCAAAGTTTTGACTTCTCCACGCATGTCAAGCTGACCTGCATTTTAAACTATTCATCTTTAGGTACCCAATTCCTTTTGGGTCCTTTCTTATTAGTATAAACAGATGCAGAGTCGTATTTTAGTTTGTGACGGCATACTTTTGTAGTATGGCCACTTTTACCACAAAAGCCACACTGAGTTACCCTTTGAGGGTGATGTTGAGTGTGGTCAGCATTGTTGTGTTGAGCATGCCAGCATATCTTGGTAGTATGACATTTCTTACCACAGAAGTCACATTGGACAGTCTGTTTGTTATGACAGCACACAGCTTTTATGTGTCCTTTCTTTCCACAACAGCTACATTGAGTAAACTGTTTATGCTGACCAGTACCTGAGTACTCAGCATGGGGTTTATTCTTAGTTGAACCTTTTATTTGGTTCTGTAAGGTGGTGACGTCCTTTTTCAGTTTCTTTGAATCTGATTGGACTTCCAAGACAAACTTGTGCATAACTTCTATGTTGCTATGCAATGTTGAGTTGTCTTGGAGGAGATATCGAAGATCACTCAGTTTGACCTCCTCAATCTCGTCGCATCGCCTGCTGAGTGCTTTAATCTTTTTGTTACACTTCTTAGTTAGTGTATATAAGTCACTCAGGGCATTTACCATTTCGTTTCTAAGCAAAAGTAAGGATGTTACCTCATTATTGTTTTCCTCTTGCTCAGAATCTCCAGAGAGGTCAGCTTGCTCAGATTGAGATTGGTCAGCTCCATCATCTGCCATGAAACATATGTTGGCTGTTTCATTTTGCTCAGCTTCAGATGATGTTGACTCATCACTGTCACTCCACGTGGCCACCATTGCCTTTTTGCTTCCATTCTTATCTTTCTTCAGATTAGGACAGCTTGACTTAATATGCCCAGTTTGATGGCACTCATAACATGTGACAGGCTTGGAGCTGTCCTTTTTGTATCTGGTGTCACCGGACTCAGCTTTGTATCTGTCTCCTCTCTTGTATGACCACTTACTATTTCTTTCATTTCTTCTGAACAACTTTTTCATTTTTCTAGTAAACATGGCCATTTCCTCATCATCAGTTGACTCAGCTTCTGTGGAGTCAGCTTTCATCACTAGTGATTTCTGTTTCTTATCCTCAGATTTTTCTTTAGCTTCAAAGTTTTTCATGGAAATTTCATGGGTCAGCAAGGAACCGATCAGCTCATCATATTTGTATGTGGTCAGGTCCTGAGCTTCCTCTACAGCTGTCTTCTTAGCTTGCCAGCTTTTGGGAAGACTTCGTAAGATTTTCTTCACTTGTTCTTCTTCAGTGAAGTTTTTCCCGAGTCTTTTGAGCTCATTTATTATGTTGGTAAACTTGGCATTCATTGCTGAGATGTCCTCATTGTCAGTCATCTCAAACAGTTCATACAATCGCATGTGCTGGTTTACTTTAGACTCCTTGACCTTGCTTGTGCCTTCATAAGTCACTTCCAGCTTCTTCCAGATCTCCTGTGCTGACTCACAACCTGAAATTTTATTGTATTCTGCAGCATCTAGAGCACAGTGAAGCATATTGATAGCCGAAGCATTATTTTGCAATTTTCTGAGGTCATCTTCTGTCCACTCAGTTTCACTCTTGACAACTTTCTCATTATCAACAGTTTTGTAAGGTATATGTGGACCTTGAACAATTGCAAGCCATGCACTCATGTTTGTGGCTTGAATAAAGTTTTTCATCCTATTCTTCCAGAATGTATAATTAGATCCAAAGAATAAGGGAGGCCGACTAATTGATAATCCCTCAGGGAGTATCTGTGTTGTTTGGTTCCCTAGAAGGAAACGAGTGCTGTTTTCAGCCATTTATCGGGATCAGCTGAAGATTGTTAGATCTTTGAGTAGTGAGCTTTTAGCTCTGATACCACTTGTTGGTCCTTAGTAATTAGTTCCAAGGGGGGGGGGATAGGAACTAATGTAACTTTTTCGCTTTTAATTATGCTGACTTAATGTTATTTTAAGAGTTTGTTAACTCAGCGTGTTGGTCAGCACGGCCGATTGATTAGTCAGACAGTTTTAGTACTATGCTGACTAAGACTGCTTGACTTGAGAGTTGGGAATTGACGCTTGGGAGGTCAGCTTCCAACTCAGCACTCAGATTTACTCAGTTTCAGTTTTAACAATTTATAAGCTGAGTAAATATCACAAGCAACACATGCACATATACATATATATTGAGAGAAAGAGTTTAGAAGTTACTCAGCACGACTTATCCTGGTTCGGCCTCTCTGCCTACGTCCAGTCCCCAGTTCCTCCTGGGATTTTCAATCCAATACTGAGCTCTTTCAAGGTAGAGCACAAACCCTTTACAAGGCAGTGAGTATGCAAGAGTACGTCCTCTATTCGTCTACTCAGCTCCTACTAAGTACTACAACCCAGCACTTAGATTTTTCTACCACTGAATGCTTACAACCAAGCACTCAGCATACACTCTCAATATTACAATTGATAAACACTTGTTCTCTTTTCAGTAAAGAACACTTTAGAAGATTACACAGAATTAGACCTCGGCATGGGCCGGGCTGGGTCGGGCTCGGGCCGGGCCTGTCGGGCTTGTGATCAAATCTGATAAGCCCAAGCCCAGCCCAAGCCCACACAAATATAGTCGGGCTCGGGCTCGGGCAGGCTCGGGCCTAGAAAAGGAATCCCAAGCCCGCCCACCCAAGCCCACACAAATATATCGAGCTCGGGCTCGGGCCTAAAAAGGAATCCCAAGCCCGCGAACCCAAACCCATATTTATATTTTAAAAAATCAATTAAAATAAAATACTAACTTTTTTTTAATAAAAAATAAGAAACATACTAGTTAATAAGAAAAATAGGTTCAAAACAAATAAGTCTTAGAAAAATATAACAAACTAATAGTTAAATTCGAAATAAAATTGCAACATAACAATAAAAAAATAGCTATCTAAATATCGAAAGAACCAATATCACTTTCAAAATCATTTCAGTGTCTTCATCATCGCTAGAACTATCTGAATCATCACGTCCGAACATATTATCCTCATCTACAAAAAAAAAACAACAAAATTATAAGTATAAAAGGGTTCCTGGATACCCAATTTGAAATTTCCTGGATACTCAATCTCTAACAAAACTCAAGTGATGCATTATAAATTTGTAATCAAAGTAATAGCCCGAAAAACATAAACTTTTTTTAGCAAAAAATGCAAAGTCACCAATAATCTGAACAAGTAGAAGAACAATCTCTTATCTTACGTTTTCAACATTAAAATGCAAAGTCATATCACTTTAACACTTATTCACCAACACAACAACTCACAAGAATCTAAAATATTAGCCTCATCATTTTAACACTACTGTCCAGGTCGAAATAGAAAGCAATACTCACCGATTTCTCGCGCGATGGTTGAAGTACGGTTGAGGGGAGGAGCGCGATATGCCGGTCAGTTCAGAGGCGGTTGAGAGGCGGCGATCGGTTGTTGAGAAGAGCCGGCGGTCGACTGTTGAGGAGGAGCGCGATATGCCGGTCAGTTCAGAGGCGGTTGAGAGGCGGCGATCGGTTGTTGAGAAGAGCCGGCGGTCGACTGTTGAGGAGGAGCGGCGAGTTGAGGAGATGAGAGGCGGGATTTGTAATCTGTGTTCACAATTTGTGTAGAATGGAGGCGTACTAGGGTTAGATAAGATAATTAGGTTTATAAATTATATATATATGAGATATTTAATTTAAATAATTAAATATTTATATATATAACGGGCCGGGCCGGGCCAGGCCCGCCGGGTATGTACATAGCCCAGGCGCGCCCATTTACTAGCGGGCTTAATCGGGCTTGGGCCGGGCCGGGCCTGACACTGATTTTATGTGTCTAGGCCCGGCTAAATGGGCCTGGGCTCGGGCCGGGCGGGCGGGCTCATCGGCCCATGGCGAGGTCTACACAGAATCACTCTAGCATTTACACAAAGAATAGAAGATTTGGTGTAAGATCTTTGTATTTGAGTGCTTTTAAGATTTCTCTCTTGGATTTTTCTTTTCTAATTCCGCAATGATCCAAGGTTCTTGATTGTCCTTTTATAGATGGAAATCTGCAGATGGATCATTTGAATTGTTTTAGCCGTTAACTCCAAAACGGCTCTTTTAGGGAACATCTTCTGGTCAGCTTCAGACTGTTCCGCCATTCCCTTCCTCTATTTTCTTCAGGCGTCAGGTTTTGTCTTCTTGCATCAGACTTCTCTTTTTGTGCCAGATGTCTTTTACCAATAATCCATTGACCCATGTTTCTTGGAATTAGTCTTCTGTGTATTTTCGAGGCCTCAATTATTGATGCAGAAGATTGGCAGACTTTGTCCTTTAGTGAACGGATCCTTCATGCTGTCCTGACTGTCACTCAGCTTCACTCGTTATCTTCGAATGTTCAACTTCCATGCTGAGTTCCTTCTTAGTCAGCTCCATTCTGTTTATACGATTCTGAAGGAGTCTTTTAATTTAGTCAGCTTCGTTCTGGCAACTTTGAAGAAGACTTCTGAAACTGAGTTCTACTCCACTCAGCTTCTATTCTTTTATGCTGAG
The DNA here is from genome assembly GCF_963576675.1 of Euphorbia lathyris. Classification (NCBI taxonomy): domain Eukaryota; kingdom Viridiplantae; phylum Streptophyta; class Magnoliopsida; order Malpighiales; family Euphorbiaceae; genus Euphorbia; species Euphorbia lathyris. The sequence goes on along the minus strand of NC_088917.1, from coordinate 1,470,865 downwards.
TTCCGTTCCACTCAGATTGGCTTATGCTGACTTTTGTCCTGTCTAACTTTATGTATATATTTTTGCACTCAATATTGAACAAACACATTAGTACAATTAAATCAAAGCATTTAAATTTAATTGCCTCTTAATCATGGATGATTTTGTCAAATCAAAATCTTGTGGAAAGGTGTTTCAACACATGCATCACAGAGAAATAAGAAGATAAACAAGAAGAAGAATATTGCATAAGTAGGTAAGCATAGATACATTAAATGCTAACAAGTAGACCTCGCCATGGGCCGATGAGCCCGCCCGCCCGGCCCGAGCCCAGACCCATTTAGCCGGGCCTGGACACATAAAATTAGTGTCCGGCCCGGCCCGGCCCGGCCCAAGTCCGATTAAGCCCGTCTAGTAAATGGGCGGGTCTGGGCTATGTAAATACCCGACGGGCCAGGTCTGGCCCGGTCCGGCCCGTTATATATATGTATTTATAAATTTAATTATATAAATTAAAGAGCTAGTTATAATTTAATCATGAATTTATTAAATATTTACAACTGTCAAGTACTAAGAAGAAATATTTCTAATTTATGTCAAATGCTTGCAGTTCAAAACTGTTCTAGCCAAGAATGATAGGAATTCCGCAGTTTTTTTTTTGTCAAAATCAGTTATTTTTTACAAAATTAAAAATAAAACTATGAAATTCTGATAAAATATAAATATATGAATTAGTTAAATGTAAAAAAAATTTGAATTTGAACATTGATGTAATTTTCTCTAAATTAAATGAGTCCATAGAAACCCTACGTATATAAATTTATAGATAATTAATAAGTAATCAGTATTTACAATTTACAATTAGTTTGTCTAAAAACCCTACAACAGCGCCTCCCTTTATTATATTTATTATTTTTTATTAAAAAAAATTAATATAATATTTTATTTTAATTGATTTTTTTAATTTAGATATGGGCTTGAGCGGGCGGGCTTGGGATTCCTTTTTTAGGCCCGAGCCCGACTATATTAGTGTGGGCTTGGGTTGGGCTTGGGCTTAGCAGATTTGACCACAAGCCTGACAGGCCCGACCCGAGCCCAGCCCAGCCCGGCCCATGCCGAGGTCTACTAACAAGCCACCTTGGTGACTCTTGAGCAAGTTGGAGCAGGTCCAACCATATGCGTCTTTGGATGAAAGCAAGTGATGAAGACATTAAGTGTGCTTTTTTCTTGATAAACTTATGTATTAGGGAAAAACACAAAGCAAAAACAACGTTCTATTTATGATGGTTTGAGTGTGGGAAAGTGAAAGGGCATGCTGAAGGTGAAACAGTGGAGTGTACTTCTGTGTTAGGTTTAATTGCCTCATAATTATGGATTATTTAGTCTAATTAATGATTGCTTTTTGCTATGTAGATAACAAGACACTTGGTGATTTCTTTTTTAGGAAATGAAGATTAACATTATGTAATTCACATTGATTATGTTGCTTTTATTTGTTATTGACCAGTTTCAGAAATTGAATTAAACTCGTGTATACAGATTATGAGCAATAGTTTGTCTGTAATTGATTTCAAATCTTTGATATATAAAAATGATGTTCATTGAGTATGTCTATTTCATTATTATGGTAAAAACATGAATTGGCTTCTAAGCCAATCTGAATATTACCCGGAAATTTCATTAAAATACAAGGCAAAGAAGAAAGCAAGTCACATTGAATTAAAAAAATATCATATAAAGAACAATAGGAAGACAAATAATGAATAAAATCTATCATCTGAAAAAAATCCATTGGCATAATTGATTAAAACCTATGTCATATGAAACACGTTACAATGATAGAAATCAATATGCAAACTGTCAACACTATAACCAAGACGCCAATTTCCCATAAATTTTTTGACATTTTTGTTTAGTAGGTTGTCATTCAAGGGTCATATAGGTGATGAGAATAATAAATAAGCCGTCATCGGAATACACGTAAGATGACAGTGTACCAATTGGCTTATGTCATGTGAGCTTATTTCAAATGACAAAAGGCAACCGTGTCTAAAGACGCATCAGACGGTAATGAGTACCGTAACAGTTTTATATTCTTCGAGATGACAGTTTTGAACCGTCATCTGAAGGGGTTATCGGCGTAGTGTTTATATTTGTCGCAAAGTAGACGACCCACATTGCATTAGGATTTTGCCACATTCTCCAAATTATTTTCATCAGAAGCACTTTGTTATTATCCCTTGCCTGGCGAACCCCCAAGCCTCCAAACTTCTTCGGCTGATAGACCTCCTGCCACGAAACTAGATGAATCTTCCCATTCTCCGTCACCCCTCCCTACAGAAAACAAACAATATGAATACAAGCGATTGGGATGAATTATAATGATATAATGGAATTAAAGAATGAAATCAATTTACTAAAAAGTAAATTTTAAATTTTAATAGATAACATTTAAAAGTTTGGGCCACATAAAATATAATAGAGAAAAGTACAAAAATAAATCATGTGCTTTGTGTTATTTTCAAACATAAAATATGTTGTTTAAAAGTTTTCAAGAGATACCATATGATACATTCCGTTAGAAAAAAAACAGTGCAAAATTGTAACAATGTTAAAATATGTTGATGTGGGAATATTGGTCAAAAAGTCAAAAGGATATTTTTATCATTTTCTCTCTCTTCTCCGTTGTTCTCTCTTCTCTCTCCTATATCAAGTGAGAAATTATATGATGTGCCTGACATACCACATCATCAATATATGTGGTGTACCCATTAGTTTTCACCTGGTCAGTGATTGACCAAGTGAATTTGGTCAGTCACCGTTAGATCTAGGAGGTATAAATTTAATCCATACGATTGTTTTAATCTCCACCATATGATTTTAACATATCTAGATCTAACGGTGACTGACCAAATTCACTTGGTCAGTCATTACCGGTGTTGTACCATAACCAATAAGAATAAGACACGTGTCAAAATAATCCAACATATAATGCCAGCTAATTATTATTTTTTGGGGTTGAGAATTCCAAATGTTAATCTTCCCCGTGATCTTCTCCCTCCTAGAAGGTTGTCGTCAGCCATCATCACTGCTTCCAATATTAATCTTCCCAAAAATACTGGCCACCATTGAGCACCAATGGTTGAAATTTGTAATTATATAAGGGAAAAGTACAAAAATAAGCCTTATGGTTATACCTGTTTTTGATGGGCATTCTTGTGGTTTAAAAATTTATAAACTGTTACCTTGAGGTTCATTCCGTTAGCAAACACATGTCAAATTGACTAACAGTATTAAAAAGTCAAAGGGAAAAAGAATTAATTTTGTCCTTATATTTATTTATTTTATAAATTAACACATCTTATTATATAATTATCACAAACAAATCCAAAAATAAAAAATAAAAAATAATTACACCATCTTCTACATCTCTGTTTAATTTCTTTTTTTTTTCTCTCTTCTCTCTCGTTTTATTAATTTTTTTCGAACTTGTTTTTTTAAGTCCCGGTATACACCTCTTTTTTTCATAACTTATTGATGACAACATATCTTTGAAGAACCTACACTTACAAACTCAAAATCCCAAACATTTTATTGTTATCCAAATAACAACAATAACAGGTTTAACTTAATACAACAAATTAACATTAATTAACCTTATAATCACCTCTTTTAACACCGTTAGTTAATTTGGCATGTGTTTGCTAATGGAATGAACTTCAAGGTATCAGTTTGTAAATTTTTAAACCACAAAGGTACCGATTGAAAACAAGTATAACCACAAGATTTATTTTTGTATTTTTCCCATTATTTAATGGAGAGGGATATAAAATCCACTCATTACGAAAGCACAAGATTATTCGGTTAGGGGGCGATTTTACACGTGCATTCGGAAATTTTTTTTTTTTGCTAAATCGAACTTGCTTTTTTTTTTTGTATATATGCGTGTTATAATTTGAATGGTCAAGAACCAAATTTAAGTATTAATATACAATTTCTCAAAATTAAGCTACATTTCGTTTAATAGTCCTAACATGTAAAAAAATTGGATTTAGGGAGGGCTGAACATGTAAACAAAATTAAAAAATTTGATTTCAGATGGCCTATTAGGCAAAAAAAATTAATAATTTGGATTTAAGGAGGTCTAAGAGGCCAAAAAAAAAATAGAAATTTGGATTTATAGAGGCCTAACAGGCCAAAAAAATTAGAAATTTAGATTTATGGAGTACCTAATAGGTTCAAAATATTGAAATTTTGGATTTTGGACAAGTCTAATTCGTAATGGGATATATTTAATGTTTTTTTATTAGTTCAATGTTAGTTTTTTAAAAAATTAGAATATTTTTTTTATTTTTAGTTTTAATTTAAAATTTAATTTAGAAATTAAGTTGCTTGAGTCTCAAAAATAAAAAATTACTATTGTTTAAAGAAAAAACATAATAAAAATGAGTTTAAAAGTGTTATGAAAATAAACAAATTAATTAATAATGGTAGCATAGTTTTATAATTATTGAAAAATAAAATTTAAATAAATAAACACTTTCTAAAATAAATTGAGATTAGGGGAAATAGTGGTGGCGGACCGAGAACTAATGGAACGTGAGACAGATGAGTTATATTTAGAGAGAAATAATGGAAGCTGACCGAGAACTAATGGAACATCGGTGGTCGGAGACATCCTTGTGAGACAGATGAGTGTTGGACAAATTAATATTAGAAGCATGGTGGCCGACCGAGAACTAACAGAACATCGGTGGCCGGAGACATCCTTGTGAGACATAGATGATTGTTCGGACAAATTAATATTAGAAGCATGGTAGCTGGAGACATCCTTGTGAGAGAGGTAACTGTTTGGACAGGCTTAATACATCACCACCAGCACCATGAACTTGTCCATAATAGTAGATTGACTTTATGAACTTTGCAAGTATCTTACCAGCTTCTTAAGCTTGCTTATTTCATATCACCAGCTTCTTAAACTTTTCCATAAAAATTGATTAGTTCCTTGAACTTTGCAAGTGTCTCACCAGCTCCATAAACTTGCTTATTCTGTAACAACTAAATACAAAAATCATAATACTAACTCGGATTAAGGTGCAAAAATACCCCTAACTTTTTGGGTCATGAGTAATTTTACCCCTAACGTCTAAAATGGTGCAATTTTACCCCCTAACGTTGGAAGCCAAGAGCAATTTTACCCCTAATATTGATAAGTTGGGTTAATTTGAGAAATAATTTATCAAACTGTCTTCTCAGTCATGAATCTTGTCATCTACACTTCACACGTGCATCATTTTATCAGTAACAAATCACAAACATATGTTGGGATGTGAAAAAAATAAAAAAAATATACCGACTTTTGTACGAATTGGACAAAAAAATTCAAAAAATTCACCAAAATTATAAATTTGCTCTTGGCTACTAATGTTAGGGGTAAAATTGCACAATTTTAGACGTTAGGGGTAAAATTACTCCTGACCCAAAACGTTAGGGGTATTTTTTCACCTTAATCCGAGTTAGTATTATGATTTTTGTATTTAGTTGTTACGGAATAAGCAAATTTAGGGAGCTGGTGAGACATTTGTAAAGTTCAGGGAACTAATCAATTTTTATGGACAAGTTTAAGGAGCTGGTGATACGAAATAAATAAATTTAGAGAGGTGGTGAGACACTTACAAAGAGAGTAAATCTACTATTATGGACAAGTTCAGGTAGCTGGTGCTTTGGACAAATTAATATTAGAAGCATGGTGGCCGGAGGCGGTTTGTAAGGGAGAGGAGATTTGTTGGGGTAGATTAGTATTGCGAAATCTCAACCCAAAAAAATAATAATAAGCTGAAATTGTTGTTTTAGATTATTTTTACATGTGTTTTGTACTTATTGGTTATGGTACACCCCCAGAGGCGTAGATAGGAGGTCGGGCCCCTCCGGTCGTCAGAACCACCATGGTCACGAGTAGTTTTGGCCCCCTCTAATATTAGTCTATATAAACTCTATGTAGTAATATTTCATTGTTTAAAGGTAAATGAGATGGTTAAAAACACCTACGGGGCGTTTGGTATTCTATTGGGATAGGGATAGGGATAGGGACAGGGATAAAGGTCGGGATAGGGATAAGGATAAATGGTTGGGATAAGATAAAAATATGATAGTAGAGAATTATTATTCAATGTTTGGTATGTGGGATATGGATAGGGATAAAATAATACATTTTACTATTTTAACCTTATTTAAACTACGTAACATTAATTTGAGGGATAAGATGAACTTTTTCATCCTATTAAAATCGGAGGAGCTTATCCCACCTCCTTATACCACCCCCTCCTGGGTATAGGATTTGAGGGATAAGAAGCTTATCCCTCATCCGTCTCACTCTTCTATCTCCCAAACAAACACGGGATAACTTATCTCGTGTTTTTTATCCCTATCTCACCTCCTATATCCCTTCTAACAAACATCCTGTTACTTCTTTTTAAAAGGTCCTAGGTAGACCTGTTCATGGGTTGGGCCGGGCCGGACCTAACCGGGCTTTACATATAATTACTTTGTCCAAGCCCAACCTAGCCCTCCTATATTTATATCGGGCTTGGGCCGGGTTCGGCTCGACTATAAAAAGTAATTCCTAAATCTGGTCCGGCCCGCCCATCTAATATATTGATATTAAAAAAATCTAATGTATTTATTATTAATCTTTATTGATACTTTTAGTTTTTTTCATTATGTAATTTGTAAGAGTTTTTTTTTTTTGTTACAGTGCACCGCCTAATTATATTATTAATTAAGATACATTACTATTAATTTATTCTTAATTTGTAATTTTCTATTTTTTTTTATCTATTACTCTAATATACTACACATAATTAAAAATATTATAAAATCGGATCGGACCGGACCGGGCTCACTTGGGATTTTAAGACGAATCCCAAACCCAACCCATTTTATGTACGGCTTGCACGGGCTTGGGTCGGGCCAAACATCAAATATGAATGTCCAAGCCCATCCCATGAATGACGGGCCTGGGCAGGTTGGACGGGCCAATGGTCTCATGAACAGGTCTAGTCCTAGGTTCAATTCCTCCAATCTCAAGTTATTTTAGAAAATGTTTATTTATTTAAATTTTATTTTTCAATAATTATAAAACTATGTTACCATTATTAATTAATTTATTTATTGCTCCTATTGGTAAGACTATAGGAGTGGGTAAGTTAAACATGAAGAATCCCAAAGGGAAACCTAAAAAGAACCTTCATGGTTTGAATTCTTTGGATAAAAGGGGTCCTTCTGGGACCGCCTCTAGGCTCTCCGGAGCCCCGAACAAATACATGATCTAGGGTTTGGGCCTGCGTCTGTAGTCTCCCCCTCTGATGGACTTCTTCGTTTGGAATGTTAGAGGTGCGGCGAGCAAGGCTACCCGCATTCATGTCAATGATCTCATTAAACAGTTTAACCCATCCTGCTTTGTCCTTCTTGAGACCAAGGTTAGTGGAGCCAAAGCAGATGAGGTGGTTAGAAAGTTTAAGAATTGGAATTGCGTTAGGTCGGAGGCTACTGGCCGGGCAGGGGGGATTTGGCTCTTTTGGAAGCCAGGTCAAGTCAATATTGATATTGTTACTATGGACAGTCAATTCATCCATAGTAAGGTGTGTTACCCGGGTAATAAACCCTTCTTTATTACCTTCGTCTATGTTGATCCTGTTTCGACTAACCGAAGAAGGCTGTGGGAGATCCTTCATTCTTTTAGCTCTAACATGGTGGAGGCGTGGTTGGTTGCCGGGGATTTTAATGACATTGCCCTCTTGAGTGATCAGAGAGGAGGGGGTAATCATTATGTGAACCAGTGTCTTAATCATAAGCAAAGTATGGATATGTGCGGGCTTTCGGACCTGGGTGCTGCTGGCCACAAATTTACCTGGAAAAGGAATAGTGTGTTTGTTAGGTTGGATAAGGTGTACGCTAATGTTGCAGCGATTTATAGGTTTCCTGAGGTCAAGGTACTTAATCTCCCTTTCCGTCACTCATACCATTGCCCTATCCTCATTAATTTGGTCAAAGGAAATCGGCTGAAAGGTAATAGACCTTTTAGGTATCTGGTGGCTTGGGAGTCTCACCCCGAGTTTAAGGATTTCGTTAAAAGCAATTGGCATCCCCACTCTGATGTTCTCCTCGCTACTGAGGAATTCAGGAGGAATGTGGCTGTTTGGAATAAAAATACTTTTGGTCATATTATCAGGAGGAAGAACAAACTCTTGAGGAGAATGGAAGGTGTTCAGCGTTGCTTGGAGGTTCGTTTTGATCATAGCCTGAATGGTCACCTAAGAGCTCTTCAGAACGAGTTGGAAGCCGTGCTTAGACAGGAAGAGCTTCTGTGGTTCCAGAAATCTAGGAAGGCTTGGATTCAAGACGGGGACCGGAATACCAGGTTTTTCCACCTCTCAACAATCATTAGGAGACAGCGAAATAGGATCGAGGCTATTAAAGACGCCAGTGGTGAGTGGATTTTTGAGGAGGAGGACATTCGGCGCCTTGCCCTTGATTTCTACAAGGACCTGTTCAGAGAGGAAGCTGTGGACCTAGAGAGTGCCCACTCTGGCATTTCCTTTCCTCGTTTGGGGGAGGATGCTATTAATAATGCTTTCCATCCCATTGAGCTTAAAGAGATTGATCTGGCCTTCTCCAGCATCGGTTCCACTAAGGCTCCTGGTATTGATGGTATCCCCGCTAGTTTCTATCATAAACACTGGGACACTGTTAAAGAGGGTATATACAGCTTTGTGTTAGGTGTCTTTGGTGGTTCGAACGATATCAGTTTGGTTAATAAAACCCTCATTGTCTTGATTCCTAAGGTTGCCAAGCCTTCTTCCTTTCTCCAGATGAGACCCATCAGTCTTTGTAATGTCTTGTATAAAGCTATTACTAAGATTGTGGCTAATAGAATCCGGAAGATCCTTCCGGATATTATCAGCCAAAATCAAGGGAGCTTTGTTCCTGGAAGACAATTGATGGATAACGTTATTATTGCCCAGGAGGTTGTCCATTCTATGAAGATTAAGAAAGGCAAGAAAGGGATTGTGGCTCTCAAGCTGGATCTGGAGAAAGCCTATGATAGGTTGAACTGGAGCTTTCTTCTGGATAGTTTAGCCAAAGCTGGTATCCCGGAGAACTGGAGGAATTTGATTGGAAAGTGTATCTCCTCTCCTGTTTTCCAGGTTATGATCAATGGGGATATGTCGGATGAGTTCTCTCCATCCAGGGGTATTCATCAAGGGGATCCTATGAGCCCCTTCCTTTTTGTTATTGCCATGGAAAGATTGTCTCACCTGATCCAAGAGGCGGTGAGCAAAGGGACTCTCCACCCTGTTTCCATCAACAGACATTGCCCCCCTGTTACCCATTTACTCTTTGCTGATGATGTCATGCTTTTTGTGGAGGGTAATGAGGAACAAATTAAGGCTGTGATGGATATCCTCGACTGCTTTTGTGAGGCTTCTGGCCAGAAGATTAACATCCATAAATCCCGTATGCTTTGTTCCAAGAATATGGATAATAGCTTGTGTAGAAGACTGAGTGAGATGTCTGGCATTCCCCTGACTCAATCGTTTGGGAAATACCTTGGGGTCCCTCTTCATAGTGACAGGGTGTCCAAAGCCTCTTTTAAAGACATTTTGGACAAATCTAACGGTTTGTGTGCTAGCTGGAAAGCTAATTCTCTTTCCCTTGCAGGTCGCCTTACTTTAATCCAGTCTATCAACTGCGCTGCTCCAAATCACATCATGCAAGCCTGTAAGCTCCCTGAGCTGGTCCTCAACGACCTTGATAAAATTAATCGGCGTTTTCTATGGGGAGAGTCTGGGGATGGGAGGAAGATTCACCTGGTCCCTTGGAAGGAAGCCTGCCAGCCTAAGAGCAGGGGGGGGGGTCTTGGTATAAGGCAAGCTAAGGACAATAATAAAGTCCTGTTAATGAAGCTTCTTTGGAGAATGTGGCAATCCCCCTCCTCCCTTTGGGTTCGTCTTTTGTGCGGCAAGTATAGGAAAGATAGAATCTTTGGTGGCCCGAAGGAGAGGGTTGTCAGCTGTTCCTTCCTCTGGAAAGGGCTTAGTGCTGTTTTTACTGAGTTCTGTACGGGGATTGGCTTGGAGGTGGGTAATGGGAGATCCATTAGTTTCTGGTATGACACCTGGATTGGTGACAAACCGTTGATTGAGGTGTGCATCGCCCCTCCGCCGAATGATCTCCTCTCCTGGAGAATTGCTGATGTGGTGGACTCGGAGGGAGACTGGATCTGGTCTAAGTTCGACTCCTTTCTTAGCCTGGAGACCCTCCTTAATATTAGAGGTGTGAAGATTAGTAATCAGGAGGAGGATAAGGACAGACACTGCTGGGCCTTGACTAATAATGGTTCTTATTCTTCCAAATCGGCCTATGAAGCTTTTACCCCTAATAGGGTTGATCCTCCCTTGGAAATTTGGAAGTCCATTTGGGCCCTCAAAGTCTCCTACCGCATTAGGAGTTTCCTATGGCTGGGAGTCAAAGACAGGCTCCTCACGAATGCAGATAGACACAGAAGGCACTTGGCTGTATCTGGTGCCTGTAGCAAATGCAGCGGCCATGTGGAAACCTTGTGCCATGCTTTGAGGGATTGCCCGAATAGTAGAAAGGTTTGGGAAGGGGTCCTTCCTCACCACATCCTTCCTTCCTTTATGGGGTTCTCTGATATTGACTGGTTCTCTGAAGGCGTTAATGAGAATTTGTTGGCCAGTATGGAGCACGGGGCTATTCTCTTCGCTATTATTTGTCACCAAATGTGGAAATGGAGGAATGAAGAGTTATTTGCTGAGAAGACTGTCTTTATTCCTGACCTCCGGTTTTACTTCTCGAAAAAACTCTCTGTTATTACAAAGAGTTTTGAAGGAGAGCCTCTAGTTCACCCCTCCCCGGTTAAAGAGGTCCAGTTAGTTGGTTGGAGGAAGCCCAGGGAAGGGGTTGTCAAGTTGAATACGGATGGCTCCTGCCTTAGTAATGGTAGAATTGCTGCTGGTGGAGTTCTTCGGGATGCTGGTGGCGCCTGGCTGGCTGGGTTTACCCATAACTTAGGTACGGGATCCTCCTTTACTGCGGAGCTCTGGGGGATCTTGTCTGGCATTAAACTCGCCATTCGCATGGGTGTTAAAAGACTTTCGGTGGAGTCTGACAATTTGGAGGCTATCAACAGGATTTCGGATAGACAGGCTGTTTGTCTTAAGAGTCAGAATCTCATTAAAGCCATCTTGAGGCTTCGTCCTGCCTTCGATTCTCTTACCTTCTCCCATATTTATAGGGAGCAAAACCGCGTGGCGGATCGCTTGGCAGCTGCTGGGCATGGGGGGATGTTAGGTGTTTCTACCCTTTCCGTTCCTCCTTCTTTTCTGTTACCTTCTCTTCTTGAGGATAGGATTGGGGTCAGTCTTCCTAGCCTGATCCCGGGTTAGGTTTTTGTTTGTTTGTTTTTTTTCTTCCCTTCTTACCAAAAAAAAAAAAATTTAATTTATTTATTTTCATAACACTTTTGAACTCATTTTTATTATATTTTTTCCATTAAAAAAATTAATTTCTTATTTTTGAGACTCAAACAACTTAATTTCTAAATTAAATTTTTAAAACTAAAAATATAAAAATGTTATAATTTTTTAGAAACTAGTATTGAACTAATAAAAAAATTAAATATATCTCATTACGTATTAGGCTTGTCCAAAATTCAAAATTTCAATATTTTGGACCTATTAGATACTTCCTGAATCTAAATTTCTAATTTTTTTTTGCCTGTTAGGCCTCTAAAAATCTAAATTTCTAATTTTTTTAATCTGTTAGGTCTTATAAATCCAAATTTCTATTTTTTTTTTCTGTTAGGCCTTTCTAAATCCAAATTTCTTTTTTTTGTCTGTTAGGCCTTCATAAATCCAAATTTCTAATTTTTTTTGCCTAGTACGCCATCTGAAATCAAATTTTATGATTTTCTTATATGTTCAGCCCTCCCTAAATCCATTTTTTTTACATGTTATGACTATTAAACGAAATCTAGCTTAATTTTGAGAAATTGTACATTAATACTTAAAATTGGTTCTTGACCATTCAAATTATAATACGCATATATACAAAAAACAATTAAACAAGTTCGATTTAGCAAAAAAAAAAAAATTCGACCACACGTGTAAATTCGACCTCCCAACCGAGTAATCCTGTATTCATCACTGGCCACCATAACTTATCAACCAACATGCATTGAAGGTTTTGGTAACACTGCCAACGAAACCGGCAAAAGATGAAGAAAATATTGGTAACTTCTTCTATATTAACCGCTAACGGTGTTACTACGGTCACCTGAATTTCTTCAATTCTTAATGATTTGAATATTTCAGCACTTGCTGGCCGGAAACTTCTTACTGCTACTTATGTCCGGTTCTAAGAGCATCTCCAATAGCCTCTTAAGTTGGCTCTTAAGTTAAAATTTGAGGAGGGAGAATGAAAATTCATCTCCAACAGCCTCTTAGTGGCTCCTCAAATCACTAAGAGCCCCTTCATCCTCTCTATTAATAGAGAGCATCTCTCCACCTCTTAGTGCCTCCTAACTTTATTTTTTATTAATAATTCATTATTGATGTGACTCTCTTCTCACACTATTGGTAATGTAACAATAAAGAATAATCTTAATAATAAAATAATCAATAAGGAGTGAATATAAGGAGCATTGTTGGAGATGATATATCTTAGCCACTCTTAAATCACTATGAGTCAATTATTTATATTATTTTTAGAGAGATCACTAAGAGTCTGTTGGAGATGCTCTAACATTTTATTGGCCTAGGCAAATAGGGATAGGGGTCTTTTAATTAAAAAATGGATAAGTTAAAAAAAAACACGTGGTTTTCTGTTTTAACGATCTGATACATGTAGTACAAAACTAATCCTGTGGTTGGTACCATTAGTAATTTCGGTCGCTTTAAGTTGATTTTGCCATATTTGATCGTTAACGACGTCAAAATAAAAAATTTCAAGAATTAAATTACATGGTAAATATATACTAAACAACTTTAATTCTTGAAAATTTACATTTTGATATCGGTAACGGTCAAATTTGGCAAAATCAACCCAAAAGTGATCGAAATTGTTAATAGTGTTAATCACGGTATTATTTTTGCTCCAAAAAATACCACATGTACCAAATCATCAAAACATCAAACCACTGGGATTTTATTTGAACTTATCCCTACAAAAATTGTATATAAACATTTAAACTATATTTCAATAAATGATAAACAAAAAACTATTTCATTGTACGGTATGTATTATTACGTTACCAAAAATCAAAAAAAATGTTTCACAATTTCTTTAAATTAACCCTCAACTAATATTTAAAAAATCAATCGGATCTTTTTAAGTCTAAAATATTAATTATTTGGGCTCTTTAAAATCTAAATGGTATTAATAATATATATAATTTTTTATACATCATATATATTTATGACCTAATAAAAAATTTTGGGCCCCTTCCAGCCTTGGGCCCTAGGCCAGCACACTCCCAGCCTAGATCTAGGGTCGGCACTACTGCGACTAAGAATGATTGTCTATTCTTGCTGCTGCTCTAGTGACAATTAAGGTTGATATTACTATTGCTCAAGTCGGAGGTGGTCAATATAAGAGTATTAAAAAGGCAATTAAGAATGTTCCGATGAATAAACAGACTGCTTTTGTTATTCATGTTAAGACCAAAGTTTATAAGGAGCAGATTGAATTTACTAGGAATATGACTATTTTTTTTATAAAATAAAGGTAGCAGAAGCTACAGGGCGCAAAGCCTAGGGAGCGAAACCCCCACAAAATCCTGTTTAAGGATATCTAACAAGCCAAAATGGCAATTGTCTAAAATAAGCAGACACGGGAGTAAACTATCCGCGTAACTTGTCAACCAGTCGGCACTTCTGTTTCCCTCCCTATTTATATGGCACACAAACACAACCCAATTTCTGTTGATTAGTTCGCCGATAGCGTGGATAAGGGAGTTATACTCATTCGCATTGTCCCTAGGATGGGTGACCAGTTCCACACAGAGCCAACTGTCAACTTCCACAATTACTTGGCAATGGCCGAGGTTCCAAGCCAATTTTAAGCCCTCAAACAAACCCCACAGTTTCGCCTTTATGACTAATTAAGTGAAAGGATTAAGAGAAAGACGAAAGATAAGATTCATGCTGCTGAAGAAGGTGTGAAGAACTTAGAGTGGCTTCTCGGGCTTTCTCTTGTCATATAAAGATGGTGAGGGTGATAGAGGAGGGAGAAGAGAGAATAAAGGAGAAGAGAGAAAAATGACAAAAAATACCCCTCTAACTTTTGACCAATGTTGTCCATTTCAGCATTTTTTAACGGTGTTACAATTTTGGACTGTTTTTGCTAACGGAACGTATCACAGAATACCTCTTTGCAAACTTTTAAATCAGATAGTTTATTTTTTAAAATGGCCCAAACCACAGAGTTTTTTTTAATATAATATTAATTTGTAATAAATATTTCAAATTTGAAGTGATAAAAAAAGTCAAATGAAAAATGGAAGTATTTCAAATTTACAGTTATTTTGTTGTTGTTTTTTATTTTTGAGATGTAAATATTTTCAATTTAAACACTTATATTCATATACTAAGAAAAAATTGAATTGGAGTAATATAATTATAAAATTATTCATATAAAATTATTCTATTTTATTAAACACTTTTTTTGAAAACTACATTATGAGTACAATTACATGGTTTGTCTTCTTGATCACTAATAAGGATTTTTAATTCCGTTCTACCTTTAACTCTTGAAACTGTGAGATACAATTGCTTATGGCTGAAAACTGAGCGTGAAAGATATAAGTCGGCGTGTAAAAGTGATTTTCATTGAGTTTTATTTATTATCATCGAAAAACAAACCACTAAGGGATATTGTCTCTGTTGAAATTTGAATAGTAATATGATATCTGTCAGTGTCAAAGAAAATCGAGGAATGAACACTTTTTGTCCAATGCTACACCATATAATTTGTTTTGCTTCAATCATGTGTTTCTCCAATTGAGTCACCACCAATGGTGGAGTAAGGAGAGGTTTTAAAAAAGTTGAAATGTGTACACTTTAAAAAGTTTAGTGAGCCAATAGATTACTTTAAGAAAGTTCAGGGGGTTAATAGGTATCTTGCAGAGAGTTAATGAGTTAGTTTAAGCAAGTTTAGAGGGTAAATAAAAGGGCTAATTACAAATCTAGCCCAATTAAAAGGGTCCATTTACATATTTAACCCACTTTGCTTCAATATCACCAAATTAGACACTTTCATCCACTTTGGACAAGAATACCCATATTTCTATTCGATCCATTCTTCTTCTTCGATCCATTCTTCTTCTTCTTTCTTCTTCAATCGAATCTTCTTCTTTGTTCGATTCTTCTTCTTTCTTCTTCGATTGGTTCTTCTTCTTCTTCTTCTTCTTCTTTTTCTTCTTCGGTTCATGTTCTTCAATTTCTGATACCAATCGTTAGTGATTATTGAAGTATTATGTTTAATTTCCCGTAAAAATTGTATGTTTTTAGCTTATATACATGTTTTTCTTGCTAGTCTTGCCTCTTTCTTTATCTGTAATGGTATTGTTTCAATTTCATCTATTTTCCACCATTTTCCGTCAATTTCCTCCATTGTTGTCGCATTTATGACGAATTTGTCATATTTCGTCACAAATGCGACACCACTTCACAAATGCAACAATCGTTGTCGCATTTCGTCGCAAATGCGACAACTGCTGTCGCATTTCGTCGCAAATGCGACAATAGCTGTCGCATTTCGTCGCAAATGCGACAACTTGCTGTCGCATTTCGTCGCAAATGCGTTTGTCGCATTTGCGACGAATTCGTCACAAATGCGACGTCACAGCAGTTAAATTGTTAGATTTTTTTTCTTTCTTATTTTTTAAGATTTCCTTCCTAATCCTCTTCCGCAGACACTAGTTCTTCAAATGTTGAACGAAACAAAATCTCTTCTTTTTATAAGCCACCGTCTTTTCGCCCGTTTGGGATGACGAGAAAGACGTTCAGAATCTGAGAAAGAAGATGAATTGAAATAAGGGTATTATTGTCCAAAGTGGATGAAAGTGTCTAATTTGGTGATATTGAAATAAAGTGGGTTAGATATGTAAATGGACCCTTTTAATTGGACTAGATTTGTAATTAGCCCTAAATAAAACCTTTTCAAAATATAGGGGAGCGGTTGAAATTTTTAGACAAATGCAAGAGGCTAAGTCTAATATTTTAGTATAGTCAGAATTATAAAATTTAAAAATAGTTATACATTATATATCCTCAACCCATCAAGTTATCCAAAAACTGTACCTGGCCCCTGAATTTCAATATGTTATAATTAACCCCCTCAACTTGTTTATTTGGAACAAATAACCCCTTAAATAAGTTAATATTTGTGATTTTTGGGATTATTTTTACATTTTTATTAATGTATCAGCATATTAGTTAGATGTAGTAACCGATATTTTGGACATTTTTTTTATTTCTGTTGTAATATTATGTAGAATATTTTTTTTGCCCAAATATTTGTGGTGTTATTTGTTCCCAATAAGCAAATTGAGAGAGTTATTGGTTTCAAATAAGCAAGTTGAGGGAGTTAGTTGTAATGTTCTGAAGTTTATGGGATCAGTTGCAATTTTTGGACAACTTGAAGGGGCTGACGATGTATTAAACCTATTTAATATAATATTAATACTTTATAGTATTTGAGACTAATATATATTTAAGATATTAAATGTTAAAAAAATTAAGTTATATAGTTAGGCATTATAATTGTTCAAGGCTCTGTTTGATATCGGCTTTTAGCACTTAAAATTAATACATTAATGATTTTAAGCTTATTTGATAACACAAGCCCAATTGTGCTCGGCGAGCAAGCCCAATTGTGCTCGGCGAGCAACTATCAGAGATGGATTTCGATCAGAATTCTTATAGATTTTAATAAAAAAAATGACACGTGACATTGATGTGGTCAATAGTCAAGCGCGTTTTCTACACCGGTCAATATTTTGACCGAACATAGGGGTGTAAGAGGCTGTATGTGATGTTTTTGGAGAGTTGAGGGGGTTGAGAGGTTGTCCCCTAAGTTGAGGGGGTCAGGTAAAAAAAGTTACAAGTTTAGGGGGCTGGATGCCTATTAAACCTAATTTTATTTAAGCAAAAGATATTATTTTTAAAAGAGTAATAAATGATATTCACATTTTTAATATTTATATAGTCATATTCAACCACCATGTATATAAGATATGTAGTGCAAACTTATAAAAAAATAATTATATCTATAAAATTTGAAAAGAGTAATTAAAATTTTAAAATTTTAATTTATGTTACACATTAACATTTTAACATTTTAACCTTTTTTTTTTAAATATTCTTTCTTTATTATTATAAATCAATTTTTTTTACCAAGTGGTGATAGATATATATATATATATATATTCTAGTTTGTATGATAAAATTACATGTCATCACATTTAATATAAAAAAATAAAAACTTAGGAAAATATGAATTTCAAATAATTTCTAAATTTACCCCTAACACTTGACCTATAAAATAAAAAATGGTAAAATTACATTTTTAATATTTTTAACTTGGAGCAAATTTGGATGTAAATAACAATATATTGATTAAGTTTAGATATATGTAGTGTAATTTATAAATTGTGTTTAGAGATGAAGACGGAGTATGAGAGTGTCGATGCATGCAGAAACTGTCCCTTATAGAGGTAATTTCTATTACTCAATTTTTATTTGTGAGGTGCTAATTACATCCTTAATAAATCAGAATTTGTACATCTTATATTATTTTCGTCTCGATCTAGGTCGTTTTGCCATGGGCAAGAGAAAAAATATATCCGAAGTGACGGGAATAGAGAATAACCGTAAAAAGTGGGGATGAGGATAGAGACGGAGACAATTTTTCTCTGAATTCTAAATGGAGATGATGATGAGGATTGCTATATCCGCCCCGTGGGAATCCCCTCCCGCTACCGTATAAATACCTCTGGGGATCCCTGAATAAACTTTCTTAATTTTAAATATCACTCAAAGTATATTAAAAAACTTCAAAAGTTTAATTGATTCAACGTATTAAATAAACCACATAAATCGTAAATAGCAAAATAAATGTTATTTGGCAGAGACGAATTTAAAATCATAAAAGGTAAAAAATAATCAATAATTTGGAATATATATAATTAAGAAAAGACAATTACCTTGTAAATAATTAATTTAGGATGGACCATTACCATGATCTTAATTTTCTTCTGCTTCTGAAGGTAAATTTAATTTTGATATATTTTTTAATTGTAAAAGTCACTCAAAGAAAATAAAAAAAGACTAATTAATTATTTACAAACTCAACCTAAATTAATTATTTACAAACCTTAATCTAACCCTTTCATTCTTTTTTTTCTCATTCGATTTCTCAGTGGTATGGTTTTGATATATATAAATTAAGTGTATTTTTTAATTAGTTTTATTATTTTATTGGTTTAAAGCACTGTTTGGTTCCTGATCTATTCAAAATTTTGTCATTTGGCCCATGACCTATTATTTGATCACATTTGGCCCCTTATCTATTCCAAATTGTGAACTTTCACCCAATTTGGATTCAAACTTAACCGAATCATTATCTCATTGATAAGTAACGATATTTTGACACTTGAACTTAATAGATTTTAGTTTAGGATTTGTTTTTTGTTTTTTTCTTTTTTTAATCTAATTAATTATTTCCACGTAATATGAGAAAAAAACTTTAAAAAATATCATGTTTCAAGTTTAAGTGTCAAAATATCGTTACTTATCAATGAGATAACGATTCCGTTAAGTATTCAAACAAATTGGATGAAATTTCACCAAATGGGATCGGTCAAGGGCCAAATGTGACCAAATAATAGGTCAGAGGCCAAATGACATAATTTTGAATAGGTCAGGGGCCAAATAATGCTTTAAGCCTTATTTTATTGGGCATGGAGGTGATGGAGATGAAAAACTCTCCGAACCATTTAGTGGGAATTTCTCGAAACCGTTCCCGTAAACATTAGAGACGGAGTAAAAAATGCATTTTCGTCCCCGCTCCGTACCATTGCCACCTCTATCCATGTGGACTGAATTTATTTTTACACTCTAAATAATCGCTGTTTAGGTATATAATTGCTTTGAAGATAAAAGCTTATTTTTTTCTTACGTATCTACATTATTTTAGAATAAATTTGGATCTTATTTCTTTTTGTTATGTAATTGAATTCGATAAGATAAATGATAAAATCCAAGTTTAATCTTAACGTTTTTTTTAGAAGTGTAACATAGAAAATAGTAAAATTTTGTACTCAACATGTTGAACTTTAAAAAATGTTATGTTAAGATCATGACATCCATAACAAAATCGTTCGTATATGTTAAAATAAAGTTTTACGGTTTCTTACCTTATAAATAGAGATAAGGTGTAAAGATATACCTAACGTTGATAGTTAAGATTAATTTTACCCATAACATCTAAAATGATGCAATTTTACTTTTAACATTGACAATCTAGATCAGTTTTACTCATAATGTTAGTAAATTAAATTAATTGCTGACATCATTATATAAAATAAATATTTTATTCATTATTCTACATATCAGTTAGTTTTAAAAAAAGATTTTACATTTTTTTATGATTTAATAATAAAATAAGAGGTTAATGTTTTTAAATTTGAGAAAATATTAAATTTTTTTTGTCTAACTCGTACAAAATACGATATAATTTTTTTTAATTTTTTTTCACGTCTATTCATATGTTTGAGATCTATTACTATAATGAATTATAAAATAACGTACATATGAAATGTAAATGAAAATATTCATGACTGATTTGACAGTTTGATAAATTACTTTTTAAATTGACCAAACTTGCTAAATTAGAGGTAAATTTTTTTACCGTCAACGTGAGAGATAAAATTGCACGTAACATTGAGGGTAAATTTACTTTTGGCTATCAATATTCAAGGTTTTTTTTTTCATCTTAACCCTTAATATATATATATATATATATATAAAAGCTTAATGTATATTTGCATTCTTAAACTTGGAACGTTTTGCCTATTGGCATTCTGAACTTTTAAAATAGCCTATCACACATTTATAGTTGACTTTAAAAACATATCATACACCTATAGTTGGTTTTAAAAACATATTGCAGATCTATAGTTGGCTCATTTATACATCATGCAAACAAAATCGTTGATCTGTCATTTTTGACAAATGAGGGGAATACAGAACAAACTCGTCCACTTTTCTTTATCTATATAACGTACATGCCACCTCATCTGTCAAAGATGACAGATCAACGATTTGTGTAAATGAGATCTGAATGAGCCAACTATATATGCATGATAGGTTTTTAAACCCAACTATAGATATCTAATAGGTTTTTAAAATCTATTATAAATATGTGATATGTTATTTTAAAAGTTTAGAATGTCAGTATGACAAAACTTGCCAAGTTTAAGATTGTAAATAGGGTAAATAATTTATTAGTCCTCTACTTTTCACCTAATACATTGTTTTGTCCCTCTATTTTAAGGTTTCTATCTTTTATTAATATTAACTCTTTGGTCATTTTATCTATTTTTTTAGATTCTTAACCGAACATATCTTAGCTTTTAGGACAGCTACAACACAATATAAAATGATCATGTTACTCTGTTATTTTATATCTGTCTGTTTATGCCAAATATAACGGTTACAAGTCTAAAAAAAACTAGACAAAAGAACCAAATAATTAATATTGATAAAAGTTAGGAACCTTATAATGTGTTTTTCAAAATAAAGAACTAAATAGTACATAGTAAAAAATATGAGACTAATAAATTATTTACTCTAGTAAAAGTAGGGACTAATAAATATGCGTTACATATGCATTGAGCTAAGGAAAAAAGCTGAGGTAAAGCGAAGTGGTGAAACTGAAACGGTGTAGTTTCACTCGTCAAGGTTAGGGTTAGCAGGAATGGGTCGGATGTATCGGGAATTTTTCTATTGCGCTCCAGTTATTCACAGGTCTTATAAAGCCAAGCGCAAACCAAATGACATGTTCTTTTTTCCATTTCCTTCTTCAGTTTCTCTCCTTTTTAAGAACAGAGCTTAAAACTCAAAAGTTATTTCTGCCTGAATTCCTGTAGTCGGAGTGTGGCATAAGCCCCAATCCGATTGATTGATATATTCAACTTGTATATTGAGGTTCTCTCTCGTTCTCCATATATCCGTATATGTAACTGTCACAAATGGACGCTCCCATTGACGAATCATCGAGCGAAGCGCAGGCTCAAGTTGGAGAAACTGCTGTTCCTAATCCGGTGGTGGATAATCAATCCGCACCTCAATCGCAGTCACAGCAAGGTGAAGGAGTAGTAGCAGAAGGGGAAGAAGATGGAAATACAAATGAAGAGGAAGAATTAATGGAGAAGGCACAAAAATTAATGGATAGGGTCACTTCTTCCCCTGATAACCCTAACCCTACAGTACTTCACGCACTTTCCTCTCTCCTCGAAATCCAGGAGTCTCTGTATGTATCCTTCTCTTTTTCGCTATTAATGTGTTGCCTGTAATGTCAAGTGTTCGTATTCTAATATCGTATTTCTAGAGGAGTCCAGATATAGGACTTTATGTGCCGAGGAAAATTTCTATATGTTCAATACCCGTAGGCTAAATTCATTTTGTTAAAAGGCTCTGCCACTTAGTGCATGGAATTGTCTATTGGATCGGTCTTCTGATTTCGACTTCAGTAGCTCATCTTAACCCAAATTATCGTAAGCTCCAAACTAGTTTTCTTGCTTATATATGTCATCTTCATTTCGTGCGTCTTCTTTTGCCATTAGGTAGTGTTAAGCCATATGTCATTCGAGCACATGTTAACAAGTAATTGTTAGCGTTGTCATGTTAGCTCCGCTTCTTTATTTGTCATCTTTCTTTGTTTCATTCTGGTCCTTTTATGCTGTGACTTACTGGTGTTATTTTCCACAAGTAATTGATATGGATACTGAAAACTTAAATCAGCACAGTAGACAGCCTTAACCATCTCCCTACTATATATATGTGTGTGTGTGGGTGTGTGTTAGTCCCCCCCCCCCCCTCTTTCCCGGCTAGAAGGTAGCTGGGTATAAGTCATGGAAATAAGTCCCCTGCTATGAAGGGGTAAGACTGTGTACAGAAGGCAGGCCTCCCCAACCAACTCATAGTAAGATGACAGCCTCTTGCATTGGGGACAGGGTGGCACCCTTCATTGGAAATAGCATTCCGTTCTCAAATTCCAATTGAGAGGCATGACTCTTGTCATATGAAGAATGACCTTGCTGTGCCATTGTCTTGCGTAGGGATATGCTTAAAAAGTGTTTTGAGGCATTGGACCAGCCGTTGTGGATTTATGGGCCAACCCTATCCTCAACTATAAAGTATTTGTTATGCTGCCCCTCGGGACTCCTTGATAGGAAATGGGAAGAATTCAGATTAGTCCTATGTCATATTGTCCCCTTGGAATGAATGACTTCTACAAGATTTTGGAAGTCATTCGAAACTCTGAATTTTCTTTGGTAGGAACCACAGTTTCTTTTTCCTGTATGTTCGGGTTGGGAGTGTTAAGGATAAATTCCTTTCAGCTAGTTGTGCAGCCCACAGTTCAAAATTGATCATGAAATGAAAACATATCAAGATTTTTCATTTCTAAAATTCTATTCCCTGGATTTCTATTATAAATCCAAAACATTTTTATCAATACAGGTGAAATTTGCAAATGAACTCCACAAATTGAATAGGTAAGCTTTTTGAAAACAAACAAACCAATGAAATGCCAATCCTTCATTTATTTCAAGTACAATTCAATTGATTATATGTGGTAGATTGTATACTACCATGTACACAAATTTAATTATAGACGAATTTCACATTTCAAATTCGTTCATTTACAGTGACATAAATAAACTGGGAGCCATACAGTTCATTAATATGAATATGATTGACATTCATCTTCTTGCATAAGGCAAGAGTTGGCTACAAGGAATTATGGGTTTAGGAAGCTGTTCATTATCAAAATAGGATCACTATGTGAAAACCTGCTTACATCTCTCTCTATAGAGAATAATTCGTCGATATGTCACATGTTTTCTTAATCTCAATTTGCTGCTCACACTTTGCATTTATCACTGGACATTGGCTCAGGTGGCATGAAGCTGGGCTGGAGTTAGTCTCTATCTTGGCTTAAATATTTATCTGTAGCCTCATTTTTTTATTTTATTCTTGATGTGGTTGTTTTTTGCTTCGTTCTCATCCTAATTATAAGTTTGCTTTTGAGAAACTCTGGACTTAAAAAGCTAATGAAATACCTATATTATGTGCAGATACATGGAAGAGAATGCCCTTTCATCTTTTAATAATAGTCGTGCTTCTCATAACATTGGACGGCTTGGGAACTTAGTCCGGGTAACTGAATTGACTTTATTTTTTCGGGCTTAATTTCTTGTTGTGCAATTTATTTCTCTTTTGTCTAACATAACCGTCTCCGACATGTAATTTGGCAATGCTCTCTCTCCTAAATATTTTCCTTCACTTCCTTTTCAGGAGAATGATGAATTTTTTGAATTGATATCTTCGAAGTTTCTATCTGATACTAGATATTCAACCTCCATTCAGGCAGCTGCAGCAAGGCTTCTAACGAACTGTTCACTAACTTGGATTGTATATTTTCTTTTTACCTTAATTTTAATTTAGCTGTGCTTTTAAACTATGGGTCATTTCGAGTTTGCTTTTAAATTATGTGTCATTTTAAATGTCAGTTAATTCCGCATTATAAGTTGTGGTCTGTTTATTTGCTTCATAATCTGTGAACTTGCTGCAGTATCCACATGTTTTTGAAGAGCCTGTAATGGAAAATATAAAAAGCTGGGTGATGGATGAGACTGCGAAATGTTCTGGCGAAGAACGCCACTCGAAGCATGATATAGGGAAAAAAGAGGCCTCGGATTCTGAAATGTTGAAATCCTATTCAACTGGGCTACTTGCAGTGTGTTTGGCAGGGTATGCTTTCACAGTGTTGGTGAATAATTTTTCTTTTTTCCTTTACATGTAGTATTGATATATTTTTTCGTTACCACTTGTTTTTATGTCTTATTTGTTCTTGTCTCTTGACTGAGCTCAGTGGTGGTCAAGTAGTTGAGGATGTATTGACATCAGGATTGTCTGCAAAGCTTATGCGCTTTCTTCGATTGCGAGTTCTTGGGGAGGTTAGTACAACCCAGAAAGATGCTTCTTATTTAACTGAAAGCAAGAGTGCATCTGCTGCTACTTGTGTTAGAGGAAGAGAAGAAGTCCGGAGTAGGGCGCGGCAGGTTATGGATACAACTCATGTAGATAGTCTGAGGACAAATGATGAGAGGAATTTGGATGATACAGTTGGAGGAGAGCCACCTGATAGGTTGACTGAAGGGGTTGATATGATTGATGCTGATGTCAGGGACAAATGGTTTGGTCGAGATTTACGTGATGGAAAAGTAAAATTTGATGGTGATGAGAGTGGGAGAGATGACTCAGCAAGACGTAAGCCTTACCGTGGATGTGGTAGATTAAGGGGGAAGGGAAGATCGAGTGAACCTGTTTCTGAGAATGAGCAGGCTTTGACATCTCCAGGATCTGGTAGTCGATCAGGACAGGGACGAAATTTTAGAGATAGGATCTCGATGAAAAATTTAGATTCAAGAAGAGGACAAGATGCAAGAAAATGCCTAGGAAATATGAATCATGATGGTTTAGTAACAGAAAGAGATGATACTGATGACTGCTTTCAGGAATGCAGAATTGGAACCAAAGATATTTCTGATCTGGTCAAGAAAGCAATTAGAGCTGCCGAAGCTGAAGCTAGAGCTGCAAATGGACCCATTGAAGCCATCAAAGCAGCTGGTGATGCTGCTGCTGAAGTTGTCAAGAGTGCAGCCTTAGAGGTGCCCAACGTTATGTTCTGCAATGATCTTTCTTTATTATTTTTGAATTACTGATTATACCAAACTTTATACTATTTGAAGTGCAACTCATTCAGCTATCATGCTTAGGAATTTAAGTCTTCAAACGATGAAGATGCTGCAGTTTTGGCAGCTTCCAGAGCTGCATCTACTGTTATTGATGCTGCTATTGCAGTTGAAGATTCTCGGTTGGTTGCATCTTTTTTTGATGTTTATGCTTCTCTGACTCTAAAGGTGTGCTGTTAATGAATGCAATTATTGATATGCTTTGTGGACTTGTGGCAGGAACCAAACTATCAATGAAGACTCAGCTACTCTTGGTGGTGTAGAAACTGATGCAACTGAGGATGCTGATGAATATTTCATTCCTGATCCTGAATCTCTTGCACAGATTAGGGAAAAGTACTGCATCCAGTGCCTTGAGATATTAGGGGAATATGTAGAAGTTCTTGGACCTGTCCTGCATGAAAAGGGAGTAGATGTGTGTTTGGCATTATTACAACGCAATTCTAAACATAACGGGCCATTAAAGTCAGTTTCACTATTGCCTGATGTGATGAAGCTCATCTGTGCTTTAGCTGCTCATCGAAAATTTGCTGCATTGTTTGTAGATCGTACTGGCATGCAGAAATTGCTTTCTGTTCCTAGAGTTGAACAAACCTTCTTTGGCCTCTCTTCATGCTTATTTACTATAGGCTCTCTTCAGGTAATTTAATATAATAGTAGTATTGTTACTGTTTTCATCATAGTTATTTAAGGCGCAAGGCGCGCCCCCAAGCGGCACAAGGCACACTAAAAAATATATATATAAAATTATAAATGACAACAATTAACATTTCTAGAATACAACAAATAGTCAAAATAGCAACAATCTTAATCATAGAATACATGAAATAAATTTCAAATTAACTATTAACTCTTTCATAATTATAAAAAGGGCGGCCCGGTGCATTACGCGTCCCCGCTTAAGCGAGGGTCCGGAGAGGGGTCCCACCACAATTATAATTAATAAAAATTTAAATCTAATAACTCTGTTTTGCAGCAGAGCTTCCTCACAGTTACCAAACACACACACAAAAAAAAACTGTGCGAGTGTGGAATATTCAATACTTTTTTATCTGTATCTATTCAGATCTTAATCTTCTTTCCTTTGCGTTTGCTATTTCTTTCTTATTCTAAGTAATTGTTTTTCTTTCCTTTTTCTATTTCTTTCTTTCTTATTCTAATGGACGTTCTTTCCTTTTTTCTCTTCATTTCTTTTTTCTTCTAATTTATGTTCTTTCCGTTTTCTGTATCTTTTTTTATTATTCAAATTGATGTTCTTTCCTTTTTTATTTCTTTCTTTATTATGGTAATTGATGTTATTTCCTTTTCCTATTTCTTTTTTATCCTAATTGATGTTATTTCCTTTTTCTATTTCTTTCTTATCCTAATTGATGTTCTTTCCTTTTTCTATTTATTTATTTCTTATTCTAATATTTGCCTTCATAACTTCATCTTCTTTACTTCCCTTTTTTTTTCCCTCTTTCTAATTTAATCTCAGCCCTTGATCATAAAGATATCATACGGCTGAGATTAGAACAACTTATTCTAATTCAAAACTTTGAGAAATACTATACCTACGTCTAGATGTGCCTCAGACAAGGCGACAGGCTCCATGAGGTGCACCCCAGGTGCACGCCCGATGAACATCGCCAGCCTCTCTGCTGCAGAGACCCTAAGCCTCGAGCCTAGGGTCAGACACACCTTTAGCAATTATGTTTTCATTGCTGATCATAAAGATAGCATACGGCTGAGATTAGAACAACTTATTCTAATTCAAAACTTTGAGAAATACTATACCTACGTCTAGATGTGCCTCAGACAAGGCGACAGGCTCCATGAGGTGCACCCCAGGTGCACGCCCGATGAACATCGCCCGCCTCTCTGCTGCAGAGACCCTAAGCCTCGAGCCTAGGGTCAGACACACCTTTAGCAATTATGTTTTCATTGCTGTTATTATTACAATCATTCTTTTCATTCCTCTGGTGTAGGCAATTGTTTTTGCCTGTAATGATAAATTTTATATATTATATCTCACTTTTTTTTTTACTTAAAAAAATATTGAATAGGGCATAATGGAACGAGTATGTGCACTTCCTTCAGATGTTGTCTACCAAGTGGTTGAGTTAGCTATTCAACTTCTTGAGTGTCCTCAGGATCAAGCTCGTAAAAATGCAGCTTTATTTTTTGGTGCTGCATTTGTCTTCAGAGCAGTCGTTGATGCTTTTGATGCTCAGGATGGCCTACAGAAGATGTTAGGCCTCTTGCATGATGCTGCCTCAGTTAGATCTGGTGTAAATTCAGGTGCATTAAACCTTTCTAATTCAGGAGTTATTCGTAATGACCGTTCACCTGCTGAAGTGCTTACGTCATCAGAGAAACAGATAGCTTATCACACATGTGTTGCATTGCGACAGTACTTCAGAGCACATCTACTTCTGCTCTTGGATTCTATTCGTCCCTACAAAAATAATCGAAGTGTGGCACGGAATGTTCCAAGTATAAGAGCTGCATATAAGCCACTTGACATTAGTAATGAGGCTATAGATGCAGTTTTTCTGCAGTTACAGCAAGACAGAAAGCTTGGTTCTGCATTTGTGAAGACTCGTTTCCCTGCAGTTGATAAGTTTTTAAGCTTTAATGGGCACATCACCATGTTGGAATTGTGTCAGGTAGGTGTACGATTGTAGCTCATTAATTATCTGTTTTCCATCACCTGCATGCAATTTCTATTATTATATCTGAGTTGGTGCTGCTTGCAGGCCCCACCTGTTGAGCGCTACTTGCATGACCTGCTCCAGTATGCATTGGGTGTTCTGCACATCGTAACATTGGTAAATGATAGCCGGAAAGTGATTGTAAATGCAACATTGAGTAATAATCGAGTTGGTATCGCTGTCATTTTGGATGCAGCAAATATTTCTGGTAATTATGTGGACCCTGAGGTAAACAAATATTCCCTTCATTCATAACTTCCAGTCTCATAATGAATTTTGTAGTTCCTAGTTGGTATATTATCATGGAATTTGAAGCAAAAACTTGGGGCTGTTTGATGAACTCATATATCACTTCAAAAATATGTATTTGATTTTATATGAAGAAAGTGACATTTTTAATATCTTTTAATAGTATTACTTCCAATAGAACTTATTGTAAAGATTGCTTTTGCAGATTTAAAATATGTTTACACCTTTATATTTGGTTATATTTAATCATCATTCATAAAATTGTCACTTACGTTTTCAGCTATTAATTTTCAGTTCTACCAATCAACTCATTTTGGCTGGTTTGTCAATTTTGGCTCTTATACCTTGTGGCCATTCTTCTGACATTTACAGATTATACAGCCTGCATTGAATGTGTTAATCAATCTTGTTTGCCCACCGCCTTCTATTAGCAACAAACCACCTGTTCTTACGCCAGGCCAGCAAACTCTTTCTGGTCAATCTGCAAATGCTATGGAGACTAGGGATAGAAATACAGAACGTAGCCAGAGTGACCTAAGGGAACGAAATGGAGAGTCAGGTGTTAATGATCGAGGAACTGCAGCTGCTTCTGCTTCTCGGTCGACTAGTAGCACCTCACAAACCCCTGGCTCTACAGCAGCTTCAGGATTGGTTGGGGATCGAAGAATATTTTTAGGTACTGGTACAGGTTGTGCTGGCCTTGCTGCACAGATGGAACAAGGATATCGGCAAGCAAGGGAGGCTGTCCGTGCTAATAATGGTATAAAGGTTCTTCTTCACCTTCTACAACAACGCATATATTCACCTCCTGCTGCTCTTGACTGCATTCGTGCTCTCGCATGCCGTGTATTGCTTGGTCTCGCCAGAGATGATACAATTGCTCACATATTGACCAAACTTCAGGTGAAGATTTGGTTACAAGTGAACTTTTCATATTTTTGAAGATTGGTTGACTATGAAAGACCAAAATTTCAAGAGTTTAATGCAATTGAATCATATTTATCCAATCTTAATTGTTGGGAACTTTAGAGTTTTGCATGAAAAAAATTCAATTTGAAAGTAGGTTTTCTCAGAGAATTAAAAATATAGCAAAAGGATGATTGTACAGGAATTCAAGTCATTTTATGAGACTTCCTTTCATGTTGCTTGCCTCATATTAATTTCTTTTTCCAATCTAGTGGTGAATAATGGTAGAAGAGTTTCAAATGTTAAAAAACGCAGATTTTTTATCCCACGAAATTGTTGTTGTCAAGGTTCTACAAAAATAGATGGGGGTCAGCTTAATTTGATATCTGTGCCCCCCTTGACTCCTAGTATAGTTCATTTAATTGTGTGGGAAAGCTAATAGCTGTATGCGAATTTAATTTTTATGCTATTTGGTCAATGCCAGCAGAACTATTAAATAAAGACATTATTTGGTCAATGCCAGCTAAATTGTTTATTATTATTATGAAATTATTATCATAAAGCTTCTATGAGACAATTAAAGGTCAATTTGTGTGGCATCTATATCCCCTGCACTCTGGATTTAGCTCATTTGATTTGAATATATCTCTGATAGTTTCTTTTTTAAAACTCTTTATACTAACTTCAATTGTTTGGAAACTTGTAGTTTAATGTGAATTTATTTTCTTAATTTTATTTTTCTAAATGGTGGCAGGATAACGCAGTAATAATACTATTTTGTTATGTTATGTTGTACTAAGTTCAGTTTGTGTTTTAGGTTGGTAAAAAGTTATCAGAGCTGATTCGAGATTCAGGTAGTCAGGTGCCTGGAACTGACCATGGCAGGTGGCAATCTGAACTTGCGCAGGTGGCAATCGAGCTAATTGCAGTAAGCATCTGTTCCTTCTATCATGCTTTGAATGGAAGATCTGTATCATGTCCTGTGTAGCAGTTGTCTATTGCACTTTTCATCTGCCATGTTTTTAAAATAACCTCTAGGGTATGGGTTCATTGTAAGTGTTGGTGAGTAGAAAATTCGTATTTGTTGTTTGTGTTCATAGGTTTGTTGATCCGGCCCATTGCACATAATAATGTTTAACCATTCGCACAGTTTACGGAATTTTTTCCATCTTACACTTAATTTTTACACTGTGTTTCCACAGAGGAATGCATTATTTAGAATGTCTTCCTTCTCTGCCAAGTCGTTTTATAAAATGAATTGATATGTTTTTTAGTGATTTTAGGCGTTACAGGATTTATTGCACTGTAATTGGTTGGTTTTGGTTTGCTAGACGATAATCCTAATCCATTTTTAGAACTGTAATACGAAAATCTTATGGATTTTCTGTAAACAGTTGTTGCCCATCTCTTTCCTTATTTTAAGTTGTTGATAGTTCCATAAGTGTTACAAGTGGACCGATCATCTACACTTTTGATCACATGATTTGAAGTGATGGTCCATGTTTCCAATCCTGAAGGGCCTCAGTTCAAGTGGTAAAATTTCAGGAACAGTTTTATCTGCTAGGTTTTTATCTTCTTGCTGAGTCTACGAAACCTTGTTTCTTAAATTAAAATTTATTAAGTAATCGAAGAAGAACAAATAAATCTATTTATGCTGACCCTGTCAATTTGTGTTTCTCTGGATGCAACTAATCTAAGTTGTTCAAGACATTTGTGCGTGTCGATAACCTGTCTCTTAATATTTCACATGATTGCAGTATTTACTTGTTCATATTTCTTAGGGAAATTTCCAAAAATAACCCCGTGCTTTCGCTGATTTGCTGATGGGTGCCTGTGGTTTTTTTTCTTTCAACAAGAGGACTGAGGTCCTCGCCTGTTTGCAAAACCAAGAACTTTTAGGTTTACACTGCCAATTTACTGTTGATGGCCTCAAAATAGAAAATTCTAAGAATTGATGATATTCTTTCAACTTTAAGTCTTCAATTTTTTAGTTTTGAGGTCATTTAGGTGTTGTTTGATTAGGAGAGAGGAAGTTAATGTTTAGAGAGAGAAAGCTCCAAAAGTGATGATTTTGGAAAACTAAAAACATTGTTCCATAGATATGGTACTAAACAAATTTAATTCTTGAAAATTTCTATTTTGAGGTCGCCGACGGGTTAAACTGGCAATGTTGACCTAAAAGTCGTTGGTTTTGCAAACAGGCGATAACTCCAGTCCTCTTTTTGCAACAAAAAACCCCACAAGCACTCATCTACAAATCAGCGAAAGCACAGGGTATTTTTGGAGTTATCCCTATTTCTTATCTATACAATCAATAAAGTGTATGTGCATGTGCTTCAAGTTGTCAACTAGTTTCTGATATAAAAATTTAGCCTGTCAATATAATTAATAGACTTGTGATAGTTTCTCTAAAATACTGTGATTGCTGCATAAACTTATTTTATCTTTTGGGCGGGCTGGACTCAATTGATTCAGGTATTTTAAAGCCATGTCCTAGCCCCAGACGTGATGTTTAGGCCTAAATTTTGGCCAACTCTTCCCAAGTAGAATATGATATAAATAAAGATAAAATAAATGTATGTTTTATCAGGTTAGCCCTCAAAAGAAATCCCATCTCTAGGGACAAGTTCTGGATGTAATACCCTGTTATAAATCTAGTTTTTGTGGGCTTGGAAGTTCCCCAGCCTAACAGATGCCGACTCGGCTCTATCCTTTTATTTGTTTTGTTTTGTAAAACTTGGAAACTTAAAGACTTGCTAATCCAAATGTATGCTGATATGATCATCTTCTATTGAAAGATTTGTTACATAGACCAATTTATTTTTTTCCGTTTGCTTGCTTTCTGTAGAGTTGGTAACTTTTGTCGTCATGTATTATTCCAGATTGTAACCAATTCGGGGCGTGCAAGTACCCTAGCTGCTACTGATGCCGCTACTCCAACTTTGAGACGCATAGAAAGAGCAGCGATCGCTGCTGCAACACCTATTACTTATCATTCTAGGTACCTTGTAAATTTAAGCTTCTCTTTAACCATCATATATTTTTGTTAATTATTTTGTCTGCATGCGAAAACTGCAGGGAACTTTTGCTCCTCATGCATGAACACCTTCAGGCGTCTGGTTTGGCTGCAACTGCTGCTGCATTGCTGAAAGAGGCTCAGTTAACACCTTTGCCATCATTGGCAGCTGCATCTTCCCTTATGCACCAAGCTTCCACGCAAGAAATTCCTTCAACACAGATTCAGTGGCCGTCTGGTCGAGCACCTTCTGGATTTCTATGCAGCAAACCAAAAGCAATTGCACATGATGAGGATTTCAGCTTCTTGTCTTCAAAGAAGAAACCACTTGTTTTCTCACCATCTTTTGGTTCGCAATCTAAACATCACTCACAGTTCCATGATTCCAATCAATCATCATTCAAGAAGGCTTCAATTGGTTCAAAACAATTTGCTAGTCCTAGAAATTTATCAGAATCACTGCCAGAAGCTGTGCCAAACTGTAATCCTGAGGTGGAATCATTATGTAAAACTCCAATTTTGCTGCCTATGAAACGGAAACTCTCTGAGCTGAAAGACGTTGCATTCACATCATCAGGGAAGCGTGCCAACATTGGTGAGCATGGACTTCGCTCTCCGGTATGTTCTACTCCCAGTGCTGTGCGTAAGAGCAGTTCTGTTACTGATGCTGCTGGTTCTTCTACACCTAGTTCTAATTTACGGGATTTACATGGTCGGTCAACACCAAGTACTTTGCTAGATTATGTAGATGATAACCAATATGGGCTGATAAATGATCACCAACCCAGCAACTCGGAGCGATTAACTCTTGATTCTCTTGTTGTTCAATATTTGAAGCACCAACATCGCCAGTGCCCAGCTCCTATAACCACTCTTCCGCCACTTTCCCTCTTACACCCACACATTTGTCCAGAACCAAAAAGGAGCCTTGATGCCCCATCAAATGTAACGGCAAGGCTTGGTACTCGCGAGTTCAGAATTATGTATGGTGGAGTTCATGGGAATCGCCGTGATCGTCAATTTGTGTACAGTAGATTCAGGCTGTTGAGAACATGCAGAGATGATTCTGATGCCCTTTTGACATGCTTGACTTTTGTTAAAGATTCTTCTCATATTGCTGCTGGAAGTCATGCAGGAGAGCTGAAGATATTTGATCCCAACAGCAACACTGTTTTGGAGAGCTGCACAAGCCACCAGTCTCCTCTGACACTTGTTCAATCATATCTCTCCGGTGATACACGACTGCTCCTCTCTTCAAGTTCCCAGGATGTACGCTTGTGGGACGCCTCTTCAATTTTAGGTGGGCCTATACACTCACTTGAAGGGTGCAAAGCAGCTAGGTTCAGCAATTTTGGGAACCTATTTGCAACGTTAACAACTGAACCAGCTCGACGAGAAATTCTTCTATACGATGTCCAAACATGTAATGTGGAATCAACTTTGGCCGATACCATTTCAGGTTCAACAGGTCGAGGTCATGTATATTCCCTCGTACACTTCAGTCCTTCTGATACAATGTTGCTATGGAATGGTGTATTGTGGGACAGGCGACAGTCTGGTCCTGTTCATCGGTTTGATCAGTTCACAGATTACGGAGGAGGGGGCTTTCATCCTGCTGGGAATGAGGTATGCAAAATCAGTTGCTTTTTTGCTCATTAAATGATACTAAGGAGACGATAACTTGGTTTTTCCTCTCCTATATTTTTATACTATTAGCTGAATTAATCCGTGATAAGGTTTTTCCTATGTTGCACTGAAACTCTTCTGCACTAGCATTTCCATTTCTTTTCTGTTTCAATATGGTTTCCTAGCTATATTTTTTAAAAATAACATTTCCTAGAGTCAGTTTCTGTGCAACATAGGGTTTTTTCTCCCCTAAATTTTTATTGCTTTTTGTGTTGAGCAGAATTGTGAAAACGATAAAGAGAACATGGTTTAATTTTATGCTTTTTAAGTAATGGTGCGAGAATGTGAACCTGTTTCGAATTTGCTTGTGTCTCTTTCAAGTAGTTTGTTTGCAAGCTCTTGTCTGACATATTTCGCTAAGAGTTATTTTGGTGCTGCACAGGTGATAATAAATTCTGAGGTGTGGGATCTCCGTAAATTTAGGCTTCTTCGAAGTGTACCTGCTCTAGACCAAACATCAATAACGTTTAATGCATGTGGTGATGTCATTTACGCAATCTTAAGGAGAAATCTTGATGATGTTATGTCAGCAGTACAGACTCGGCGTGTAAAGCACCCACTCTTTTCTGCTTTCCGTACAGTAGATGCCATAAATTACTCAGAAATTGCGACTACACCAGTAGATCGGTGTGTCCTTGATTTTGCAACAGAGGGTACAGATTCTTTTGTTGGGTTAATTACAATGGACGACCAAGAGGAAATGTATTCATCCGCTAGGATTTATGAAATTGGACGAAGAAGACCAACTGATGATGACTCTGACCCGGATGATGCTGAAAGTGATGAAGATGAAGATGATGATGACGACGACGATGATGAAGACGGTGATGTGGACGCCATTCTAGGCCCGGACATAGATGGTGATGGTGAGAGTGATGGTGATGGTGAGAGTAATGATGATGATGATAGCGGGAGTGAGCTTGATGACGACGATGAGGATGATGTGGACTTTATAATGGATGATGTAGACTTCGACGGCGGAGCCGGTATACTAGAGATTGTTACTGAAGGTGATCAAGAGGATGATGACAGTCAGATAGTTGAATCGTACAGCAGCGGTGAGGATGACTCTGTCAGTAACGGTTTTAACTATTAAATGTCCATCTTCTATATCATCAGGTATCTTACTAAAGCTCAGATGATGTAATTATCTTATTTTCCCCCGGAATGCAGTTATAATCGATTTAGCCTTTTTTGGTCTAGGTAGAGAGAGAAAGATAGAGAGAGAGTGTGTGTACGGTCCAAGTTTAATTTTTCCGGTTGCTATTTTGGGTAATCATTTTGCTAGTATCATAAAAGTATAAATTTTACAGGTCTGAAACTTAAAATACAAGTATTTCATTAAGACAACAGACAAGAAAACATGTATTTAGCAAAGGCTCGAGTGGTGGTAAGAAATTTAGGGGTGGATTTTTCCACGAAAACATGATTTACTGAGACACTCCGGCTTACAAGACACGAAAATCATTTTTCATGCATTTATATCATATATTACCATATTGTTGCGAAACCCAAAATTGTTACCTATTCTTTGTCTAGCTATAGTTTTTAGGATAAATGCTCAAGTTACTGGGGGAGAGCGGAACAAGTCTCTATGTTTAAACAATGCAATTTTAAGCTTAAGGTTTACTAGACTGACTTGTTTATGGGCTGGATTGGGTCAGGCTCGGTGGGTTTTTATCTAAAAATGTTCAGCTCAAGTCCAGTCCCGTTCATTGTTAATTTAAGTGGGCTCCGGTCTGGTAAAATCAAATCCCAAGCCAGTCCATATAAGTCATCTATATATATCTATATATATATATATATATATATATATATAATTTTTAATAATAAAAAATAAAATTTATATTTAAAAATAAATATATAAATTTATTAATTAATATTAATAGGTGGGTTGGTTGGGCTGGTTGTGCTACTTCTATAAATTTCAAGACCGTCCAAAAAATAGGGTGCGCTTTAGCGAGTTTGGATTGGGCTTGGTTTAAGGATAATTTTTCATGCATGAGCCTGCTCTAGAGAACACGGGCCTGGGCGGACCGGGTGGGTATTTGGGCCTGTGAACAAGTTTAGACTGACAGTTGAATTTCAAATTTTATTTATCCAAATGTGAATTTTTTGATAAATCTGCTCTTAATGAGATGGGAGTAGTGTCTCCTTTCTGCTGGAATTGTCAGTCTCTTTATACCCCTTTGAAGATCCATAATAAGGAGGCGTTTGGTTCGGGGTCTTTAGGAATGAGAATGGGAAGGTTTCATTCCCTTTGTTCTTGTTTGTTTAAAAAAAAAACTCATTTCCTTTATTCATTTTAGATTATAGGTTTACTCCACTTTAGGTTAAGCCCATTACCTCAGGCCTGTAGGGAATTGGATTCCCTTTACCCTTTTTCCTTACCCCTTGTGAACCAAACGCCCCCTAAATATATATATAATATTTTTTTCTTTAACCTTAAAAAAAAAAAAATCTAAAATGCAGAATTCATTTATTCTTATTTCTTATCTGCACTCTTCCGTTTGCCTCATTTCCTTTCTTTCTGTTAAGTTACTCAATCTCCTAGATCAAGTTCTCTCTGCCATTAAGAGCAACGAGCAAGTAGGGTTGCTCTCTTTTTCATCAGGAGTTTATGCAATTTTTTCCTCGTCCTCTCTTGCTGTCGTGGATTATTGTTTTGCCGAGCTATCTTTGCACGATGACGAAAAAGAAGAGATTGTCCTTGAAGCCTTGGCTAGCATTGTGAGGGCGGACCTTATTGAACTCAGCTTGGTAAGGTGTTCCCTCTTTGAAACTCTTATCAACTTAGCAATATGAAGCGTCAAATGGCGATCAAGAAGGGTTGGAAATTCCGGTTTGAAAATTTGTGGTTACTTGAGGGGTTTCACGAATTTAGTGTTAGATTTTTGGAAGGAGGTGAACCATGCCTCTCTGTTGGAAAAGATTGCATCATGTTCGTCCTTCATGGAGGATTAAGTCAAGGAACATCGAACCAAATTCCGCCTCAAAATCTCAAACTCTAAATAGTCCCTCCTCCAGGACCTGCATGACGATTCCACTGAGTCTGCTAGTCGAGCGATTGAGTACCGTAAGAAGCTTGAACAATGTTTTGACCAAGAAGCAACCCATTGAAAACAAAGGTCGAAATTGTTCTAGTTTAAAGGCGAGGACAAGCACAATAAAGCTTTTCATGCTCAAGCCTTTTCTAGGAAGAGATGTAGTCGTATCAATAAACTCAAGAAGGATGATCGTCCTTGGATTGAAGAACCTGCAATGCCAGAGAGCCATATCCATTCATATTTTATGCTCTTCTTGACGATTGTCTACCCTAATTTGTCATTGGACTATATCAACTTGTGTGTATCCTCCGGAGACAATGCTACTCTTCTTAGACCTTTTAACAAGGAGGAATTTTGGGAAATCCTTTTCTTAATGAACTCTGATAAATCTCCAGGTCTGGACGACCTCAACCTGTCTTTCTTCTAAAAGTTTTGGTCAGTGTTAGGGAATGACATTTTTCACGCTTGCACTCACTTCGACCACCTTCCCTTCCTCCATCAATGAAACTCTGAATGTTTTGATCCCGAAGAGCCCTACTTCTATCTGTGAGTATCGCCTTATATCCTTTTGTAATGTGCTTTATTATAAAATAGTAGCTAACGTTTTAACTAATTGTGTCAAGAACCTTATTGAACAAGAACAATATGTTTTTTTTGTGAAAGGAAGATATATCATGGATAACGTTTTATTGGCCTTTGAAGTTATTAGGGGTAACATGGGGAACATGACTCTGAAAATTTACAATCAGAAAGCTTACGATTAGGGGTAACATGGGGAACATGACTCTGAAAATTGACATTCGGAAAGCTTACGATTGGGTCAAATAGTCTTACCTGCGTCGTAGTTTTCCTCCACCATATGGGTTTCTTGGAGCAATAGATTTGGTTATGCAATGTGTGACTACAGTTAGATATCGAGTTCTGATTAATGGCGATGAAAGTTCTCCTTTTCAACCTAAAAGAGGTCTTCACTAGGGTTGCTTGCTCTCTCCCTATCTTTTCATCTTCGGTGTGGAAGGGCTTTCTCATCACATTAGACAAGATGAGGCTAGGGGGGTTTGCATGGTGTTAAAATTTGTAATGGCCCCCTAATTGTTACCCACCGGCTCTTTCCCGATAACGTTATTCTATTCTTTCAAGCTTTCCTATTTGAGTGTAACACTATCTTCACCAGTACAAGATTGATTAAGGGTAAAGTGTTAATTTCCAAAAATCGAGCCTTATGCTTAGTGCAAATGTACATATGTATCTTCGTAACAACATCTGAAATATGCTTAGGGTGTCGGACCCTTTAACACATGGAGGTATCTAGGGCTCCCCTCCCTCATTGGTCGTTAAAAAAAAAGATACTCTCAACTTCATTAGAGATCAGGTTTGGTAGAGCATCAATAACAGCCAAGGGTCTATGCTTTCTCAAGCGAGGAAAAAGGCCTTATCAAGTCTATCGTCCAAGTCACTGCCTACTGCATGAGTGCTTTTCTCCTCCCTACTTCTATGTATGATGAAATTCAGAAGGTAATGAACTATTTTTAGTGGGGCTCCAAACCGAATGGACAACGAAGAATTCACTAGACGTCCTATAATCATTTGTATGTTAGGAAGGATTAAGGTGGTTTGTGTTTCTGGAATCTCCACTCCTTCAGAGTCCAAATGTTTTCATAAATAAACTTTTCAAAGCTAAATATTTTCCTGGAGAAGATCCTTTCTCAGTTTTGTTAGGGGCTAACCCAAACCAGACACAGAAAGGTGGCATTTGGAATGGTGTTTCACATCTTTCCAAAGGATACCGTGGACACTTGGCTCTCTCAGAACACAAACATCAGATTGGTTAAAGACTTATGGATGGATGGCTCAACATTGCGGGATATGCTTGCTTTACATTTTCTCATCCACACAATTGACCTAAATGCTACTCTTCACATACCATTGGAAGGGAAGACTACTTAAGGTGATGTCATGCAAAATTTTTTTTTTTTAAAATATATAGTGTTAAATCGGGTACATGTTTGATTTTGGGTAAATTACACCAATGACCACTGAATTTTACTAATTTTGACGGTATAGCCACTGAATTTTAAAATGTAATATAAAAGCCATTGGATTTTACATTTTGTTACACTTGTAGCCATTCAACGCCTCAAAATGATCGTTAACGATATCAAAATGAAAATATTCAAGAATTAAAGTTGTTCAAAACGACATTTACCATGAAAATATAATTTTTATTTTCCAAAATCACAATTTTTGGAGCTTTCTCTCTAAAAATTATCTTTCTCTCATAATCAAATAACACCTAATTGAAATTAAAACGAAATTTTCAAGAATTAAAGTTACTTATAATATTATTAATTTTTGAAATTTTTTTATTTGAGGCTGCCAACGGTCATTTTAAAGCGTTGAGTGACCATAGATGTAGTTTAAGAGAGGATTTAGTCAAGTGGACGGGGGTGTTTGGGAACTAGACATGTTACCTTGAATCAAAGCTTTTATGTGCAATTGCTTACATGTTAGCAGACTTGGCAATTATCGTGTTTGAGTTGTATTCATGTCGTGTCATTTTGGGTTCGTATTGAAAAGAATAAATCCAAATCCAATCCAAAAACTCTCGTGTTATAATCGTGTTAACATGTTCAGATTAGTGTAAATTTCGTATTGTGTTTTTGGGTTACATGTTCTTTTGTTATTTATTCATATATATTAATGATATTTTTTAAAAATATAAGAATAAATAGTACTATTTTTAAATACTTTATGTCATTTGTATATTAGTATGTTAGCACTAACCATCGCTAATACCATATTAGATGGTCATGTAAGGTGTTTGTAAAAATTTAGGAGGTTCCAATCATATTTGCAAGTAATAATTATAATTTTATTATCTCTATTAATAAAGTGACATATAAAAATATGAGAAAATATAACAATAATTTTAAATATTCGTGTTGTTTTCAGGTTAACATATCAACCCTAATCCAATCCAAAAATTTACATGTCAGTTAAAATGACACATTACCTACTAAGTTCAACCTAAATACTAAAATTGCGTTGTTGAACTACGCTTCGAACGATCAATCAACCACACAGAGAAACAAAGTACACAAAGATCACAGATTGGATCTTGAAACAACAATCAAAAGAAAATACACAGAATTTACCCTGGT
This sequence comes from Euphorbia lathyris, assembly GCF_963576675.1. Taxonomy (NCBI): domain Eukaryota; kingdom Viridiplantae; phylum Streptophyta; class Magnoliopsida; order Malpighiales; family Euphorbiaceae; genus Euphorbia; species Euphorbia lathyris. Next base: position 1,431,005 of record NC_088917.1, on the reverse strand, counting down.
TCGGCTTAACTACCTACATCCAGCAACTTCACTAATCAATGGAGATTACAACAAGATTGAAACAGTTTCTCCTTCTCTAGAAACTCTCGTGTTTTCCCAATCCCCAATTCAGATTATCACAGTGTACACTTATGACTTAGTCTAAGAATCTCTCGTGTAAAACTACTTCCCAACCCAGACCTTTTATAGCCTTTACAAAGTTGTGAAAATACCCAAAATATCCTTACTCAAAAAATGTACAAACTCAGCAAGACCTACCGACCAGTGGTAACACAGCAAGACCATGTTGACCTGTATTATCACCTCAGTACCATGCTGATCACAGCCATGCTGACTTGATAACTCAGCATTCCGACTTCTTGATTTTACTCTTGCTGACGGGTTGACTTACAATTATGCTGACTTGATTACCCAGCATCATTCTTGTAATAGAAAACAACAACGACTTACAATACTGACTTGTTGACTCAGCATCATCAGCAAGTGATAGAAAAACAACGACTTACAATCTCCACCTTGTCTTTCTATTCACTCCATCAACTAGTGAAGAAAATACACTCAAGGACCACTGACCATCCTAACCAGTTTCAAGCAATGTTTAAATTTATTACTTGAAACAGATTTGGTCAGCATGTCGGCTGGGTTATCCTCAGTTCCCACTTTCACCACCTGAACAGTACCAGTGCTAATCACATCCCTGACGAAATGCATTCTCACATCTATGTGTTTGGATTGCTCGTGAAAAACTTGATGTTTTGACAGATGTATAGCTCCTTGGCTATCACAGTAAATCTTCAAACCATCAATCTGTGTCACTCCAAGTTCCGTTAAGACTCCTCTCAGCCACATAGCTTCTTTTACTGCCTCTGTAACAGCAATAAACTCAGCTTCGGTTGTTGACAAAGTCACAACTGACTGTAGACTTGCCCTCCAACTTATTGCAGTTCCAAACACAGTGAATACGTACCCGGTTTGGGATTTTCTGGTGTCAATGCTACCAGCATAATCAGAATCAACAAAACCTGCTACATCATCCACTAGGGCTTCAGCTCCACCATAACTCAAACCTTTACTCAGTGAGCCTTTGACATACCTCAGCACCCACTTCACCGCTGACCAATGAGCTCTTCCTGGATTTGCCATGAACCTGCTGATGAGACTCACAGCATGAGCCAAATCTGGACGTGTACAGACCATCGCGTACATTAGACAGCCTACAACACTAGAATATGGCACCCTCTCCATGTCTTCCTTTTCCTCATCAGTTTGAGGACGCTGCTTACTGCTCAGCTTGAAGTGACTTGCAAGTGGAGTGAGAACGGCCTTTGAATTCGTCATACCAAAACGTTCTAACACCTTGCTCAGATAAACTGACTGACTTAGGAATAGCTTCTTTCTTCCTCTGTCTCGAGAAATTTGCATCCCTAAAATTTTCCGTGCTGACCCGAGATCCTTCATCTCAAACCGTGTGTTTAGTTGTGCTTTAACTGATTTATGGCTGCTTTGTTTTGACAAGCTATAAGCATGTCATCAACATATAACAAGAGATAAATCTTAGAGCCATCACTAAGGTCTCTACTATACACACACCAGTCATAACTAGACCTATGAAAGTCCTGACTTATCATAAACTCATCGAACTTCATGTACCACTGTCTAGGGGACTGTTTCAGACCATATAGAGACTTCTTAAGCAAACATACCCGCTGGTCTTTATCTCCTATTTCAAAACCCTCTGGTTGTTGCATATATATGACCTCATCCAGGTTTCCATGAAGAAATTCTGTTTTGACATCTAACTGTTCTAATTCTAGATCAAAACGAGCTACAAGAGAGAGAATAATCCTGATAGACCTATGTTTAACAACCGGTGAATAGATTTCATTAAAGTCTATACCTTCCTGCTGAGTAAACCTTTTGGCCACCAACCTAGCTTTAAACCTAGGTTCCTCTACACCAGGTATCCCTTCCTTTCTTTTAAACACCCACCTTGAACCGACCAACTTCTTATCAAAAGGTTTATCTACCAAAATCCAAGTTTCATTTTTATCAAGGGATTTTATCTCATCCTTCATAGCGTTAAGCCACTGTTCCTTGTCAACCGAATTCACAGCTTCCCTATAGGTTACAGGTTCAGACTCTTGTACTTCCTTAGCAACACTAAATGCATAAGCTACAAGGTCCTCAAAACCATATCTAATCGGGGCCCTCAGGACTCTTCTTTCACGGTCTCTAACAAGTCTATAGCTTTGACTGGACTCAGTATCATTACCATCACTGACTTCTTGCTCGGTTTTACGGGTGTTTTCACTATTTTCTTCAAGCTCCACCTCATTCTTAACACTCTCAAGGTTTTGAATGGACTTAGGACTACTCGGTTCTAACTGAGTTTTTTCTTGGTTTTTCCGATAAGGAAAATCCATCTCATTGAACACAACATTTCTGCTGACTATGGATTTCTTATAACCAGATTCTAGGCACCACAACTTATAGCCCTTGACTCCTATAGGGTAGCCTATAAAAACACATCTTAGAGCCCGAGGTTCTAATTTTCCCTGTCTAACGTGTGCAAAAGCTGAACAACCAAACACTCTAAGTTTTTCATAATCCTCTGGGTGATCAGACCACATTTGCATAGGTGTTTTAAAACCTATAGCAGATGATGGGCACCTATTGATTAGGTAACACGCAGTTTGCACTGCTTCAGCCCAGAAAGACTTAGGGAGACTGGATTGGATTAACATGCACCTAACTCTTTCTAGGATAGTCCTATTATACCTCTCTGCTAGGCCATTCTGCTGTGGAGTTCCAGGAACGGTATGATGTTTAGTTATACCTGACTTCTTGCACAAAGTGATGAAATCTTTGTCAAGAAACTCCAAACCATTGTCGGTTCTCAACCTTTTGATTTTCTTTCCTGTTTGATTTTCCACTAACACTTTCCAATCCTTGAACGTTTGCAAAGCCTCATTCTTATGAGCTAGAATATAAACCCATACTCTTCTAGAGTAATCATCAATAAGAGTCATAAAATAGGTCCTCCCACCATGAGACTTAGTTCTTGTTGGCCCCCATAGGTCAGAGTGAATGTACTCAAGAATGTCCTGGGTTCTATGTATTGCTGACTTAGGAAACTTGACTTTACTAGACTTCCCTAAGACACAGTTCTCACAGAAATCTATCTTTCCTATGTGATCTTTACCAAGACAACCCTGCTTCCTAAGTTCATGTAAACCAATTTCACTCACGTGACCTAGTCTAAGGTGCCAAAGATTGGTTCTATCAGTTTTAGACTCGGTGAGATTTGCGGTAGAAACTAACACAGTACTACCTAGGAGTGTGTATAGGCCATTACTCATGGTACCTTTCATAACAACTAAAGGTCCTCTAGATATCCTTATGATACCCCCTTCGGCTCTATAATTGTATCCTTGTTTATCAAGCGTACCTAAAGAAATTAAATTTCTTTTCAGTTCTGGCACATACCTCACACCGGTCATAACCCTTTCTTGACCATCGAACATCTTCAGCCTAATGGAGCCTTGACCCAGTACCTTGCACAACTTGTTGTTGCCTAGAAGAACCCTCCCACCTTCCTCTTGAAAGTCTTCGAACCACGTCCTGTTGGGAGTCATATGGAACGTACATCCGCTGTCCAAGATCCAGTCAGTGTTTGGATCTTTATCAGTGACAGCAAGGACCTCAGCGCTCTCATAACCTTCTTCTACCACAACGGCTTCGCCTTGATCTTTAGGCTGACCTTGACTCTTCTTCCTCTCAGGACAGTTTTTCCTGAAGTGTCCTTCCTTATGGCATTGGAAACACTTGTAGACCTTGCCTTCTTTGTTACTTGAGGATGGAGTCTTGGACTTTTTCCCGTTCTTATTCTTTGGCTTGTGAGAGTCCTTTATCTCAGACCTTCCACGAACAAATAATCCTTCTGCAGCTTCAGTGTTGGTGTTGGCCTCAATCTGTTTTGACTTTAGCGCCATCAGAACTTCTTCCAGACTTAGTGTTTCTCTAGCGTACTTCATGGTTTCAACAAAATGACTGAAAGACTGGGGTAAAGAATTCAAGATCATTATGGCCTGATCTTCATCTTCAATCTTTACCTCTATGTTCTCTAGGTCAATTATGATCTTTGAGAAATCATCAAGATAGTCTTCAACTGGCTTGTCCTCGTTCATCTTGAAGCCGAAAAGCTTTCCCTTAAGATAAACCCGATTGGTAAGTGTCTTCGTCATGTACAACCGTTCAAGCTTGAGCCAAACCCCAGCAGCTGAGGTTTCCTTCGAAACTTCTCTTAGCACTTTATCGCCAAGATACAGGACGATCGTACTGTAAGCCAATTCAAGAAGATCTTCTTTCTCCTCCTTCGTCATTGTCGTCGGAAATTCCTTCTCGCCCTTCAGAGCCTTCGCAACCTTCATTTGAACCAAGATTGCCTTCATCCTCTGTCTACATAGAGCAAAATCTCCCTTACCATTGAAACGCTCGATCTCGATCTTTGTAAAACCCATTGCTCTGTTCTTGATTAGCTCTGATACCAATTGTTGAACTACGCTTCGAACGATCAATCAACCACACAGAGAAACAAAGTACACAAAGATCACAGATTGGATCTTGAAACAACAATCAAAAGAATACACACAGAATTTACCCTGGTTCGGCTTAACTGCCTACATCCAGCAACTTCACTAATCAATGGAGATTACAACAAGATTGAAACAGTTTCTCCTTCTCCAGAAACTCTCGTGTTTTCCCAATCCCCAATTCAGATTATCACAGTGTACACTTATGACTTAGTCTAAGAATCTCTCGTGTAAAACTACTTCCCAACCCAGACCTTTTATAGCCTTTATAAAGTTGTGAAAATACCCAAAATATCCTTACTCAAAAAATGTACAAACTCAGCAAGACCTACTGACCAGTGGTAACACAGCAAGACCATGTTGACCTGTATTATCACCTCAGTACCATGCTGATCACAGCCATGCTGACTTGATAACTCAGCATTCCGACTTCTTGATTTTACTCTTGCTGACGGGTTGACTTACAATTATGCTGACTTGATTACCCAGCATCATTCTTGTAATAGAAAACAACAACGACTTACAATGCTGACTTGTTGACTCAGCATCATCAGCAAGTGATAGAAAAACAACGACTTACACGTGTTTATTGTGTCATGTAATCAGATCGTGTGTACTTTGGAAAAGCTATCTATCTGTTGAATTTCACCTACGTTCATTGAATTTTGTCAATGGTGTACAACCTTTGCCCCCATTTTACAATTTGGAGTAGAACCTTCAATTTGTCTCACTAATATGTACGATCTTATAGGTGACCTCCCATTGTGGTGTACAGCTGGTAAAAATGACCTGTCAACGCTCAGTCAACACGCCACCTCAGCGTTGACCGGTCATTTTTACCGGTTGTACACCATAGTGAGAGGTCACCTATAAGGTCGTACATATTAATGAGACAAATTGAAGGTTCTAATCCAAATTATAAAATGGGGCAAATGTTATACACCATTGATGAAATTTACCCCACATTTGGCCTCTGACCTATCCCAATTGGTGCAATTTCACCCATTTGAATGAAGATTTAACATAATTGTTATTCTAGTAACACGTGACGATATTTTGACATTTAAATTTGATAAATTTTAGTTTAGAGTTTGTTTTTATTTGTTTTTCTTTTTTAATCTAATTAATTATTTTCATATAAGAGAGTTTAAACTTCAAGGCGTGTAACATGTCAAGTTTATGTGTCAAAATATCACTACATAGGAGGATGGACAACGATTTTGTCAAGTCTCCATCTAAATTGGATGAAATTTCACCAATTGGAATAGTTCAGTGGCTAAATGTGACCGATTAATAGGTGAGATGCCAAATAACAAAATTTTGAATAGGTTAGGGGCTCAATAACACCTTAAGCCAACTTTATACTTTGTTACACCTATGGTCATTGAACTTTAACTAACACCACTGAACTTTATCCACTTTTACGGTATGACCACTGAACTTCAAAATGTAATGTAAAAGCTACTAAACATTACACTTTGTTACGCTTGTGGCTACTAAACTTTAACTAATGCCACTGAACTGAATTTCAAAATATAACATAAAAGCCATTGAACTTTACACTTTATTACACCCATGACTATTAAACTTTAACTAACTCCTCAAAATGACCATCAACGACCTCAAAATGAAAATATTCAAGAATTAAAATTGTTTAGAATGACATTTTCCATGAAACCATATTTTTTTATTTTTCAAAATCACAATTTTTGAGCTTTCTTTCTCTGAAAATACAATTTCTCTCCTAACCAAACACTTAAATGGCTGCAAAACGAAAATTTTCAAAAATTAAAGTTGCTTAGAATATCATTAATTTTTGGAATTTTTATTTTGAGGCCGTCAATGGTAATTTTAAGGCGTTGATTGGAGTTTAGTGGTCACATGTGTAAAAAAATATAAAATTCAATGGCTTTTATATCACATTTTGAAGTTTAATGTCCATTGTGAAAATGGTAAAGTTCAGTGAGTATAGGTGTAATTTACCTGAGATATTGGACTGTTGACATGCAACAAATCTGAAAAGCCAAAGTTGATAATTTACGAGCTTTAAACGAAATAAGAGATAAATGTTCATTTAATAAAAAAAATTATGTAAAAATTTAAAATATTTTCCAATAAATGGTAAACAAAAAAGTATTTCATTAATAATTGTAAATATCATATTATTCGATCTTTTCTGTCGATGGATATTATAAATACATTTATAATAAAAAAAAATAACTTCACATATAGTAAAGATATTTTTGGCCCCAATTGGCTCTAGGTCTTAGGCGGCCGCATTCCTAGCCTATGCTCAGGATCAAAGTCGGCTCATGATCGTGTGTGGCCCTAGGTGAGATATAAATTATAGGTTCTTTATACATAAATAAAATTTCAAAACTACATATATTTATATAATTTTAATTTGACGAAAAAATGTATGTTTTATAAATTTTTTACTCTTTGCAATCTTTTTATTCCCTTCGTGAGTTTTGTATTGACTTTAGTCTGTACTTGTGCGAGATTTTATTCTTTACCGTTTTCTTAATGTGGTTGTACTTTTTTTTCATCTTATGGAATGATATAAGCATTTTCATTAAAAAAAATTGATGAAAAAAAAAACTTATAACTTTAGAATTTGTAAAAAAAAATATATTCATATATTCATATAAACATAAAACATATTATTATCTAAAAATTGATTTATCCTTTTTAAACGTAAAATCACTAATTAAAATTTATATTCAATATCCTTTTAATTTTTGTTATAACTATTCCTTAAAATATTAATGAAAAATTAATATATGGGTCCCTTATTTTTTGGAGGTCCTAGACGACTGCCTCTATTACCTAAGAGCAGGGCCGACCCTGCACATATGGCTCTTGAATCGGACTCAAAGTTTGTGGTAGAAGAATTTGAAGGATATCGTGATGCTTTCATTGATTTTGGTAGCATTATTATTAGTTGCAGAGCCCTAGCTAATCAGTTAATTGATATTAGCTCCTTTCATATTTCTAGACGAGCGAATCGAGTTGTCCATTCGATTGCTCGGGTGTCTCGAGCTCATGCTAGTCCTTTTGGTTTCAAGATTCGCCTTTTGTTCGGAACTTGTTACTTAATGATGTAATTGTTGTTTTTTTTTTGGTAGAAAAAAGAAAGGAAAAACAAAACAAACAAAAACAACTACACAGAGATTAGCCTAGGGAAGCTAACCCCAATCCTATCCTCTAAAATAAGAGGAGAGAGAGCAATAGGGGGAACGGACAGGGTAGAAACACCTAACTCCCCCTCATGGCCAGCCGCCGCCAAGTGATCCGCAACACGGTTTTGCTCACGGAAAATGTGGCTGAACTCTAAGGTCTCAAAGGATCCGCTAAGCCTTTTAATAGCTCTAATAAGGTTGCGACTATGAAGACCCATGACATGATTATCCGAAATCATATTGATGGCCTCCATGTTATCGGACTCCACAGAAAGTCTCTTAACACCCAGCCTTTTAGCAAGCTGGATTCCTGAAAGAATGCCCCAAAGCTCCGCAAAGAAGGAAGAACCCAACCCCAAATTCTGGATAAACCCAGAAAGCCAGGCGCCTCCCGCATCTCTAAGAACTCCTCCGGCAGCAATCTTACCATTACTGAGTCGGGAGCCATCAGTGTTCAGCTTCACAAACCCCTCTCTAGGCCTGCTCCAACTCACGAGATGGATATCACTACTTTGGGAAGAACTGGCAAGGGACTCTCCTTTGAAACTATCAATAATAGAGGAGAGTTTCTTCGAAAAAAACTCAGCTAAAAAAGGCAATGATGTAATTGTTGTTTAAATTTTAATGAAATTCTTTTTCCCTAAAAAAAGAAAAAAACTTAAATGACTCAAGCACATTTATTTTAATAAGTTAATAAATATTTTACATTGATTATTAAAATAAAACGTTAATTATTTTATATCAATTTAACATATTAATTTATCTTAAATTTATTAAATACTCCACACCCATTACTTTATATTCAATATCCTTTTATTTTATTTATATTCATTAACAATTACTAAAATGTATCCACACCCATTACTTTATTTTTATTTTAAGCAATTATCACTTTCCTATTTTTAATTAAACAACCTTGCAAATGCTATCCCCAATAAAATATATGGTACACAATTATAAGATCTTTGTGTTTTTACTAACGGGATAAGGTGTAAAAGTACCCATAACGTTTACAGCCAGGAGCAATTTTATCCATAACGTTGGCAGCATAGGACAATTTTACTCCTAACATTGACAAGTTAGGTCAAGTCGAGAAATAGTTCATCAAATTGTCTTTCTCGGTCATGAATCTTGTCATCTACAGTTCAAATGTGCGTCATTTTATCACTAATTAGTAACAGGTCACAAACATATAATTAAACGAGAAAAAAATTAAAAAAAATATATACTGTATTTGATATGAGATAGACAAAAAAAATTAATATTTCGACAAATTTAAAAATTTTAAATTTTAATTCTATTATTAAATCATAAAAAATATGAAATCTTTTTTTAGAATCAACACATGTGTAATTGGTGCAAAATAAGAAACAAAATGTCTGCATTTTATAATAATGGCTGAAATTGACACAACTTGTCAATGTTAGGGGTAAAATTGTTCTTCATTGCCAACGTTAGGGATAAAATTGCATCATTTTAGACGTTAGGGGTAAAATTGCCCATGGTTGGAAACGTTAGGGGTATTTTTATACCTTACACTAGTAGATCCATCATGTTATTGTAATGTCCTTAAATTTTATCATTTTTTTTAAAAAAGTTGTGCGCAATGCACTTATATTAAACAAAGGAAAATTATATTAAAGAGAAATGAAAACCCTCAACCCACCCCACCAATGTGATTCGAACCCATAAATATAAATAAAAAAAACTTATACACACTAAAATTTCTATTTTGAGCATATCAATTATGTAAAAAATTAAATTATATCTCTTAATTTATTATTATTATTCTTTATTCTTTAATATAATATATTTAAACTAATATAACATATTATTATGGATTTTTTATAATTTTAAAAAAATCATATTTTTATTTATTTTATCTAAAAAGTTTATTAGAGATAAAACAATTCATTAATTTTATATAATTCTACTCTTATTTTGGTAATTTTAAAATATTTTTTACTCTAATAAATTAAATTTCTATAATTATATAAAAATTAATAAATAAATTATTTAATTATAATTATGTAGAAAAAAAGCTTTAGCCTTTGGGATTTTAGCTAGAGCGGTCATTTTTATCTGTTGTACACCATATTATGCAGTCAACAAAAGATCTCATATATTAATGACGCAAATTGAAGGTTGTACCAAAGTATAAAATGAGGCAAATGTTGTATACCATTGATGAAATTTATCAAAAAAAAAAAATACATTACAAATTTTAATGCATTTCATGAATTTAAATGTTTCTATGAGTTTGTATTCTCCGATTACGAGTAGTATCTACTATTCTTGAATCTCGATCATAACATGTGATTTTTTAAAATATTTTAAACTCATGTGGAGTGGAGTATGTTATAAGATTTTTTTTCTTACGCTACTTATTTTATACATGCATGATGAATTTGATTAAAACACGATAAAAGCTCGGTTCGAGCAAAGCTTGGTCGGATTCGATCAAAGCTCGGTTCGAGAGGGCTCGGCTTGAGATATTAACGAACCAATACTAAGCCTATCTAGATTCAAGCTCGACTCAACTAGTTTACACCCCTAATTGATGTCACCCGTACAAAAAAAAAGGGTAGCATTACTAGCCTAGTAAATGTTGGTCCCGTGTAACGTAATAGGATTAGTTCCAAGGGGGGGTTAGGAACTAATATAATTTTTTCGCTTAATAAAGCTGACTTAATTGAATGTTTGATAGTTTAACTCAGTTTTGGGTCAGCAAGGCTGAGTGTGATGTGAGACAGCTTTAAACAGATACTGACTAGAGTTGTTTCAGTTGTGAGTTGGGAAGTAACACTTAAGTCAGTTTCCAACTCAGCACTCAGATTACTCAACTTCAGCTTGTATAGATTATTTGCTGAGTAATTTTAAGCAAGCAACACATACATATATATATATATATATATATATATCAAGAGAAAGGGTTATAGTTTACTCAGCAGACTTATCCTGGTTCGGCCTCTCCGCCTACGTCCAGTCTCCAGAATCCTTCCGAGCTTTTTCAATCCTCTACTGAGCTCTTTAAAGGTAGAGCACAAACCGTTTACAATAGCAACTGAGTATGCAAGAGTACCGTCCTCTATTCGTCTACTCAATCCTATCTACCACTGAATACTATAACCGAGTACTCAGCTTCTCTCTACCACTGAGTACTATAACCGAGTACTCAGCTTCACTCTTCTAACCTTTTACAAATGATAAGAAACTGTTCTTAATACAACAAAGAACACTTTAGATGACAGAATCAATCTAGACTTTTACACAATGATTGGAGTTTGGTGTAAGTGCTTGCTTTTTTTATTCAGACAGCTTCTATTTTAGATTATCACTTCGTGAAGATTTTGCTTGTCTGTATGTATATCTTTTGTATATGTCTGTGTGATCCAAGTGATGATTTGACCTATTTATAGCAATCTTTAGGGTGCCAATGATTTGAATTCCGACATAGCCGTTGTGGGAGAAACGGTCTTCTTCGTCATCACGTGGTCAGCTTCCAGAGCTGCAGGCCAATCCTGTCTTCTGTTTTTACCAGACTCCAGGTTTGCCAGTTTCGTCTTCTTGCGCCAGGTTTGTCTTCTTGTGCCAAGTTTGTCTTCTTGCCAAAAGTCAGATGGTCCATGCGTCTCGAAAAGGTCCTTAATACAGATTTCCAAGACTTTTGATTTGTGTCAGACCTTGTCTGCCAAGTTGACGGATCATTGACGCTGACTTGATTATTACTCAGCTTGACTCAACGGCTTCGCCTTCAAGCTTTTCTGAAGAAGATATTTCTTCCGCAAAGCTGAGTTGCATTACACTCAGCTTCTGCTGTGTGTCTTGCTTATGCTGACTTTGTTCTGTCTTCCTTTTATAGACTTTCAGTTCATGTTCTCGTTAGTTAACTTACTCAACATTGAACAAACTCATTAGTACAATTAAATCAAAGCACTTAAATTTAATTATTTTAATCATGGGAATAATTTTGTCAAATCAAAATCATGTGGAAAGGTGTTTCAACAGTAAATGTTTCACCTTCTATTTCAAATATATACTTCAAAGATGAGTAAACTATTGGCTCAGCGATCTTGGTTCCGCACATCTAGGTTTGAGTATTGATTCGGTTCGATTACTTAACCGAATCGAACTATTGGTTAACCAAATCGATATTCGTGTATTTTCAACGATTGAACCGTACCAAAAAATTAAAATAACCGAATTCGATTAAATTGAAATTTTTTTGTTCGATTAGGTTACCAACTAAATAACAGAAATTTTCATATTTATAATTTAAATATTTAAAATGTTAGAAATTATCAAATTTGAGTTTTATTGATTTGGAATCGCCAATTTTAAAATCAATTGACCGGTTACAAATTAATTTAATAATCAATTTTTGGATTTCCTTGTACAAATTGAAGTATAAAAAATATATATAAATAAAATTCTATTTTTTTATTTAAACATAAATTCGGTTCGGTTTCGATTAAACCAATTTTTTTTTCAAAATAACCGAATATCAAACAAGACAAAATTGATAACCGAACTGAACCAGAGTATTAAAATAATCAAACTAAACAAAAATTTCGATTCAGTTATTGGTTCGATCATCGATTTTTGGACTTTTTGCTTAGTCGTACCTGCATTTGCCATGTTGAAGACCTTTTTCTTTAAACCTTTTTCTTTAAGCAAGGGGTTGTGAAATGGTAGATGAGAATGAGGAGTGGAGATAGGAACTTGTTGTCCATTTGTTTTACCTACTGTTTGTTGTTGTTGTTACAGTTTGTTTTTTGCTGTTGGAAAAAACTGTTTTTTCAAAAGCAGAGATTTTCTGTTTTTGTAAAAGACTACCTTTCAGGTGTAAAAGACAAAAAAGAGATCGCTAACCAGACACTTAAAACTCTCACTTTTCAAGTGAAAAAACAAACATGGACATGAAAATGAGCAACCAAACACCCCTTTAGTCATTTGCTTTCGGAGGATTGTAATAATCTTATTACGACTTCTCTTCCGCCGGAGTCCCGTTATGAGCTGGATCAAGTGTATTGGATGGTGTCTAATAATGACAAGTTCTCTGTTAAGCCTACATATGGTTTACTTGAGGAGGAAGGTCGAATCACATTAGGTTATGGCGGGGCCTCAGAGAATCTGCTATTTTCTCTTGCTTGTGGCTAAAGTAAACTTCTTACGAATTTGGAGAGGAAATGAAGACACATTGAAACAAATGACGCACATGCGATCTGCAATGTACATGTAAAGTTCATTTTTTCACGTTTTGCGAGATTGTCCAAAAACTTGGGAATCTATTTCGTGGTTAAAGCCGATCTGTAGGGTTTTTTTGGAAGTCTTGGTTTTGAGAGGATCATGTTGGAAGTCGACGACGAAGTTTGTGTAGATCGTCTCTCTCGATCCTTAACGTCCCCTAGTGAGGTTGTCAGCCTTGTCTATTATGGAGTTTCTTAGCAAAGATTGGGAGGTGACATTCAACCATATTTACAGGAAGGATCGATTGCCTTTTAGCTGATTTAACTAGTTGTTTATATAAATTTATTTGATAAAACTTTACTGATTACTAATAGTTGTTTGTATAATAAAATGACAAATAAAAATATTGATTACTGTTATTTTCTTTTTTAATAATTCGTATTTAAATGGTAAGTTACTAATTGATAACTATAATTTTGTGCAAATAAATAAATATTTATATTTATCAATAGGATTATAAACTTTTTTTTTTTTGCTATAAATTAGTATTCAATGTGTTGGAGTGCTTGGAGAAAGAGTTATATTGATTGTAAGGTGATCCCTGGTGAGAGTACGACAACCCAACATAGAGTAGTGGTGCTAGATTTTCGAAGTAGGAAATGTATAAGAAAACAAACACCTCAAGTAGAGACTAAGATTAAGTGGTGGAAATTGCAAGGGGAGAATCAACAAAAATTTGTGGATGAGATGACCAAAAAAGATATTTGGACTTGCAATATGGATTCAGATATAGATTCGATATGGAATAAGATGGAGCATAGTATAAGGGAAGTAGCGAAGGAAGTTCTAGGGGAATCTAAAGGTAGCATGCCACCGGGTAAGGACACATCTTGGTGGACAGAAGAAGTACGACAAGCAGTAAAGAGTAAGAGAGAATCCTATAAACTATTGGGGAAATGTAGGAGTGACGAGAACTACGAAAAATACAAAGAGGCTAAAAGGGAAGTAAAGAAGGTCATACGAGATGCTAGAGCAAAGGTGAATCGGGATCTGTATACAAGATTGGATACGAAAGAAGGGGAAAGAGACATATATAGAATTGCTCGGATGAGAGATAGGAAGACGCGAGATCTCGGAAAAGTTAAATGTGTGAAGGATGTGGACCAGAAAGTCCTAGTTGGAGATAAGGATATCAAGGAACGATGGAGGTCCTATTTTGATGACTTATTTAATGGAGATCGCCAACAAGATGTTGGAGATATAAGTATCCATCACGATGTGATAAATCATGAATGCCTGCGGAGAATTCAAAAGGGTGAAGTCAAAATGACATTAAGTAAGATGAAGTTGAAGAAAGCAGTAGGACCTGATGGCATCCCTGAGATTTGGAGATGTTTGGGAGAAAGAGGAATCGAATGGTTGACGACGTTCTTCAATAAAATTTGGAGAAACAATAAGATGCCATCAGAATGGAGGAAAAGTACCTTAATCCCTTTGTATAAGAACAAAGGCGATGTCCAAGATTGTGCCAACTATCGGGGAATCAAATTAATGAGTCACACTATGAAACTTTGGGAGCGAGTGATTGAACAAAGGCTAAGGAGGACGGTGAAGATCTCGGAAAACCAGTTTGGCTTTATGCCGGGAAGATCAACTATGGAAGCCATCCATCTAATGAGACAATTAATGGAGCACTATCGAAATAAGAAGAAAGACTTGCATATGGTTTTCATTGACTTGGAGAAAGCATATGATAAGGTACCAAGGGAAGTACTTTGGTGGGCCTTGACAAGGAAAGGCATTTCGCGGAAATATATTGACATCATAAAGGACATGTATGAGGGAGTATGCACGAGTGTACGTACTAGTGTTGGAAAGACTGAAGAGTTTCCTATTACGATTGGAGTGCATCAAGGTTCCGCACTAAGCCCATTTCTTTTTGCCATCGTTATGGATGAACTAACAAGTTCACTTCAAGATGGTATACCATGGTGCATGCTGTTTGCAGATGATATTGTGTTGGTTGATGAGACGAAAGAAGGAGTGGAGATGAAGTTGGAACTATGGAGGCAAACTCTAGAATCTAGAGGCTTTAAGTTGAGTCGAAGTAAGACAGAATATTTGGAGTGTAAGTTTAGCGGCCGTAGGAGTAGGGAGGTAGGGACAATCACCCTAGATGGGAGAGTTGTTCAGGCCTCGGATTGCTTCCGGTATTTAGGATCTATTATCCAAACGGATGGAGAAGTAGATGGAGATGTTGCTCATAGGATTAAAGCTGGTTGGTCGAAGTGGAAGAGTGCTACGGGTTTCCTTTGTGATCCCGGCATGCCTAATAGATTGAAGGGAAAATTCTACCGGACGGCAATTAGACCAGCATTGTTATATGGTACGGAGTGTTGGGCAGTGAAACACTGCCACATCCATAAGATGTCGGTGGCGGAGATGCGTATGTTGAGATGGATGTGTGGTCACACGAGAAAGGACCGGGTGCGTAATGAAATAATTAGGACAAAAGTAGGGGTCACATCTATTGAGAATAAAATGAGAGAAAACCGACTAAGGTGGTTTGGCCATGTGAGACGTAGAGCGCTTGATGCGCCGGTTAGGAGAACCGAAGAGTGGCAAAGGGATGTAGTGGTGAGGGGTAGGGGAAGACCTAAGCAAACTTGGAGGAGGGTGATCGAGAGTGATATGAGTTTATTGGGAATTGAGGAAAATATGGTAGTGGATAGGACGGAGTGGAGGGAGCGAATCTGTGTCGCTGACACGACTTGATTTTCACGGTTTTATATGATGGTTCATGTTAGCCGACCCCGAATCATTTCGGGACTAAGGCTTTGTTGTTGTTGTTGTAAATTAGTATTCAATGTCATATTTTTATTCGACTCCTAAAAGAACCATATACACATGTTATAGTTTAGATCCCTATTAATACATAAAAATATATTTAAATTTTAAACTTTTACTAATGTATAAAAATTAAAAAAAAATAGCGAATTGATATAAATAGTGGAAAATATTCAATTAAAAAAAATAGTACTGGCTATTCAAATTAAAAATCTCCCAAGAGTGTCTAAAACCGTCATGTTTGTTTAAATTCAATTCAATTCAATTGATTTCAATTTGTTTAAATTTCCAATAATAATAAAAATAATAAATCTCTTATATAGATAAAGACTAGTAATTAGGGACAAAAGAATTTTTAATATAACTATTATAATCCGCTAATCGAAAAAACTCCTAAAACTAGTATTCTCTAAATTAACGGTTTGAACCCAAACCGTTTTCTTAAATTATTTTTCACTAAAAATCACTATTAGAGAGTTCGACTAGTAAAATTTCTAAAATTGATCAAAACCTCTAATTTTACTTTAAACTTTTATTTACCATACAGTAAATAAGGGTATTGCTATTTACCAGACAATTTTACTCTTGGCATAAATTTTTTTTCGAAATTGGGGAAAATTTTTTTTGAGAGAAAATTCAAAATTTAGCCTAAACAGATGCGGCATACCCTTCCGTAAATCAATTAATATATAGGTTTATTAAGGGCATGTTTGGTTAGGTTTATATAACTGCAGCGTTTCGCATTTTCTCTAGACATTGCAATATTTTGGAGCTTTTCACGAAAAGCTCTTTTCATGAACAGTTGTTTGTAGTTACTTGTTATTGATAAAATTACCCTTCTTATTTCCACAAAATGTGCTTCAATTTTAACATTATTTTTATTTTAGAACATAATTATCGAAAATTAAGGTTTTATTGTGTTCAATAAATTTTTTATTTTTTATTTAAATTATTTTTATTAATTTGTATAATATATTTTTTATTTTAGAATTTGTTATTTTTAAAACATCATTTGTTGTCACACCAAACATGCCCTTAATAAACCTATATATTAATTGATTTATGGAATGATCTAATACACCCATATATGAAAGATCAAGGGCTCAATGTGTCTAAATGAAAGATCGAGGGCTTAATGCACCAAATGGTGAAAGATCATGGGCTCATTGTGTCTAAATAAAAGATCGATGGCTTAATGCACCAAACAATGAAAGATCAGGGACCTCAGGATGCTTTTTGCCAATATATTTTTATAAATTAAGTTTGCTGTTATATATCATTCTTATAAATTAAGTTGGCTTAAGGTGTTATTGAACCTCTGACGTATTCAAAATTTTGTCATTTGGCCTCTGACCTATTATTCGGTCACATTTGGCCCCTGAACTATCCCAATTGGTGAAATTTCATCCAATTTAGATGGTGATTTGACAAAACCGTTATCCCCCTCATATATAATGATATTTTGACATATGAGTTTGACATGTCACACGTCTTAAAGTTTATTTGCCACATAAACTCTCTTATGTGAAAATAATTAATTAGATTAAAAAAGAAAAACAAATAAAAACAAATCTCAGAACTCAAATTTATCAAATTTAAGTGTCAAAATATAATCACGTGTTAATAGAATAACAATTATGTTAAGTTTCTAGTTAAATTGGATGAAATTGCACCAATTGGAACAGGTCAGGGGCCAAATGTGACCAAATAATAGGTTAGGGATCAAATAACAAAATTTTGAATAGGTCGAGGGCCAAATGGTGGTTTAAGCCAATTAAGTTTGATGTGATATATAAATTAAGTTTATAAATATAGTCTTTGTGAAATTATAATTTTATAAATTAAGTTTGTTGTGATATATAATTTATATAATATAAATTATAATATATAAATATAAGTATAAATATATTTTTATAAACATTTAAAATTTAATTGTATTTTTTTTTAATATACAAATGGGCTTGAACGGGTGGGCTTGGGATTCATATCTTAGGTCTGAGCCCAGCCCGAACCCGGGCCCGACTAAATTTCTTGCGGGATGGGTTGGGCTTGGGCTCGGACTCGTCAGGTTTTATTAAAAGTCCGACAGGCCGGGTCCAGCCTAGCCCATGCCCAGGTCTAGACTGGGTATATGCCTAGAAGCTAGGAGTGTCAAAATGGATTATCATCGTATCATAATTGTTTATGTGCATATGTAAATTTCAGGTAATTATATGATATAAATGAGACAAAAATGATAATCATGTCAAACGAGTTGCCTTTGAAAACTGTGTTGTGTTAACCCGACTAGAAACTAATGAGTTCCTCATCTCTCCCCTGATTTGATTACTCAGCTCTATTTTATAATCTTACGATTCATGATTCGAATCATACGATTCGATTCGGCTCTATTTCGAGCCGAATCTTCATCATCACTCATCAAAAACTTCAACACTAACTACTAAATTCACTCTCCTCTAATCTGATTTTTGTTATTTTTCAAATTATCAACTCAAACTAGTTTCGGTCTATCATAATCAAATTGGCAAGCGGGTAAAAAAAAAACAAAGTCATGAACTCAAACTCTTTATCTCCACTAAGTAATTAACATTAAACAGAGTTTGATTTGTGAATTAGTTTTATTAGAATTGCATTTACTTTAAATTTGAATTTTAAATACGTGGTTGATACGATTCCTTTTTGACATTAAAATTACATTTCTAAACTAATAATTGATAATATTTTGAGTTCTAACATAATAAATATTTTATTTTTTATAATATTATGAATTTGAACAAAATCTTATGATCAGAGTTATAAAAGACACTAGATACTAGTCGGACAGACATGGTGCTTAAAGATTAATTAGGGATTAATCGGATTTGTATTTTTTTTATTTTTATTAAATAAATTATTATATAGATATAATTAAAATATGAATTATACAATGCAAAAACAATAACATAAAATATTTAGGATTGAAAACATATATATACATAAATATTATTTATATTAATATCCTTAAAAAATAAAAAATAGATCAACGAAATAACATTAATAACAAAATATATCAAAAAAAAAATAAAACTAAAATTCTTAAAAATACATTTGATAGATTAACGTCCTTTTTTTGGTTTTATGTTATTCAATATTTTATTTAAAATTTTAAAAATTGACATAAAATTTATGGGCCAGTTTTTTCGAAAGAGCCGCTTGGGAGCTGCCTCGGACCGCCTAGGACCCGCCTGGACAGCCAAAAATCAGTGAACCGATTTATGCCGCCTGACTTGTGGAAATCGGGACGATGTTCTAAAAATCCCCGGCTAGGCGGCCGCCTCAGCAGATTTTTAGAACACTGCTTATGATTCAGCTCGATTCACGAGTCACGATCCACAGAATGAGGATTTCGATTCGATTGGACAACTATGATTTGTGCTTAAGATTGAAATTTTACAACAACTAAAGTTGAGGGATTACAGTTGTAATTAACCTATTAATCTACTCCAAGAAAATAAATAAACATACAATGGAACCTTACACTAACCTTCCTACTCTAAACCGTTGTGTCTGGTTCCGGTTTAAACGATTACCGGTTCAATTACACCAAACAAAATTACCCTAAATCAAAACTTCAACTTGCATAAAATAATCAAAATGTGCTGCTCAAACAAATTCGAGGATCCACGCAAGTTAAATCGACATCGACGGAAGAAAAACAAATCGATTCAGTATTAACTATGATTTACACACCTGGAGATGTTTACCTCGTAGCAGCTCGAACACTCATGGAAGTATGGTAATTCGTGCTTCGCTGTTTCCTATAAGATGTGTAAACATCATCATATTGACTTACCTCATTAGGGTCAGATGTCGCGCCAAGTCCCAACCGTCCAGAACTTGTTGATCCTGGTTTTCGCTCAACACTTCCATCAGCGTAAGCTCCGGTCTCCATGTCAACCTGTTGTAGGTTAGGGGGTGGAGGAATGCAAGCTCCTCCCTTACGAACGAGAGGGTCTCTTTCATACTCGTACTCATCGTCATCCTCATCTTTCGAATGAGATTTTATTGGTCCATCAAATGGGTTAAGCTCTCCAATCTCTTTAAAGAACTTGGAAACTCTCTCTTGAATTTCTGATGGTGAAACATTTGATGGCGGTATAACTGTTGGAATATCCAGAGGACTTAAAGGCGAGTAAGGTACCCCGCTTCCGATCTGCATCTTTTTAACCATTCCGGGAATAAGACCAGGTGGGAACAAAGGATACGGTGGCAACTTTTCGCCAACATTAGCAGGAGGTGCTTGTAGTGGAAGTGGTACAGGCTGTTGATTGGCAGGTTGAATGGAAGAATTTATCGGCATGGATCCGGGAAAAGCAGGTGGTATAAATGGCTGATTTCCGAGAGATGGCAGCATACTTAGAGGCATTTGTTTATCATGATGCTCCTGATCTGGTCCGCTTGGCCTATCGGGATGCCATTGTGTAGCAATATGGCTTGGCAGTTGCTGTGTAAACCCTGCAGGAAAAACACCAAAGGACTCACTTTTATACCTTAGTTACACTTCGTAAAAGAAAAGAAAAAGGAATAAGGTGCAAAAATGCCCTCAACGTCTAAAATAGTGCAATTTTACCCCTAACATGGACAACCAAGAGCAATTTTACACCTAACGTTAGCAAATTAAGTCAATTTTACCCCTGCACGAATTGTATATCAATTGGTTCTAAAAAAAGATTTCACACTTTTTGAGTTTTAATAATAGAATTGGAGATTAATATTTTTAAATTCGACGAAATATTAGAATTTTTTTTTGTCCACTCGTACAAAATACAGTATAATTTTCTACTTTTTATTTTTATTTTTATTTCATGTCTATTCATATGTTCATGATATGTTACTAACGAGTCATAAAATAACACACATTTTGATGAATTATTTCTCAAATTGCCAATGTTAGGGGTAAATTTGCTCTTTGCTGCCAACATTAGGGGTAAAATTGCATCATTTTAAACGTTAAGGGTAAAATTGCTCTTAGCTGTCAACGTTAGAGTATTTTTGCACCTTATCCAAAAAAACATGGCTTAATATATCTTTAGCCCCATGTACTTGTCCAAAAAAATCAACTGTTCCCCTATTAGCCCGAAACTTGCTTAAAGACCAATTGACTCTCTAGAAGGTACCTATTACTTGAACTTTCTTAAAGTTATCTATTAGACCTCTTAACTTGCTTAAAGTGAACACATTTCAACTTTTCCAAAATATCTCCTTACTCCGCCACGTGGATTTTAGGGGGTTAATATGTCACTTTAAATAAGTTCAGGGGTAAATTGGACATTTTTAAAGTACAAGGGACTAGGGATGTATTAAACCAAAAAGCAACAAAAAACATTTGTATAAGAAGGATCGAAGAAACTACCTGCAGCAGCCATGGAATCTGCTGATGCAGCAGATAATTCCTTAGGAACCCCTTGAAAAGAACTTGGAAGTGCTCCAGTAATCATCTCATTTTCAAGTGCATAAATAGTATCTTGATCGTAAACCTCGTTGGTAGCCCAGAACTGCAGAATTTTCTGTAATCGTGACTGATTCTCGTCCCTACTTTGCGGGTGGTGATAGACTCTTGCAAGCATGGGACCTAGAACCGGTTTAAAAGCAAGGGCCTCATTATCAAGGTCATGGGTGTTGACCCTTCGCTGCAAGCTGCATAGAGGTCAATAAACGCTTAACTTTTGTCATCAAAATCGCATATCGGAAAACTAATAACAATGAGAAAAGATCAAAGCTAACCAAGCAGAAAAATGGAAATCTCTAGGAAGAACCAGTGAACCACTTGTATAAATCATCTATAACAACTCGAGTAAATTACACTTATGGCCACTGAACTTTACTCATTTTCACGGTATGATTAATTAAACTTCAAAATGTAACATAAAAATCACTCAACTTTATACTTTCTAACATTACGGCCACTAAACCACAACTTCGCTACCTGTCCCACAGTTCACGCCGCAATCTTAGGGCCTTCAATTTTGCGCTGACCACCATCATTCACTGAGTTACGAACTCAGACAACCACCGCCGGTGGTGTTGCCAATAGCCACCGGGAAGTATGCTAGGTCATATACCGCCTAGGAACTGCTCGGAGCCAAGTTCCATAAGCTCTCATGGAAGAATCAGGATATGGGAGGTCAAGGAGAAGATCCATTATTTATCCGAATGACCCAATCTCCCACAGTAGAAGAAAAACACTCAGCAACCTCGTATTTAAATTGAATCCACGAAAATTCACCCCTAGTTTTTCCAATCTTCATCTTACACTTCAAAGGTTGAAGAATATTGATAGAAACACGAATCCGCATATACAACCTCCCCACGCCAGTGAAATTGTTTGGGTCCGATTCCACAAACAATCCAATAAAATTGCCAATTGAACTGCTACACATTCTGACATGAATCCATAGGGTAGATCATAAACTTGGATCCAGAACTCCGCTCGGTTCAGAGTAACTTCCCGAGGATTTTGGTTGTTTTCTAAAATGGCAGTGAGAAGCAGGTGTGGATCAAAGGTCCAGGGACCGCCCTTCACTCGATCCCTATTGTCACGGCCCGCCTAAAGTCACCCGTGGGAAGGGCCGAGCCAAATGCCCAAAGGGCTAAGAGAAAGGAGCCAGGGGCAAAACGGTCATTTTCCTGTTCATCGGGACGTTGTGGGACATGCCGGTGGACACCAAGTACATCGGGCCAATTGTATGTGCAGGAGTGCACAAGGCAGCCGGGCAGCGGGCCCGTGCCTGCCGGGGGAGGATTTGGCCAAGAGATGGTCCCCCTATAGTGTGTCTTATACCAACTTGGGACACACTGTCGGAGAACATTGCCAAGCCCCACACACCACAAGTTTTCCCAAGGTATGTCTAGACAATTCCAAATGCCTTCATATTTGGTATGTGGTTCCTTGGGATCATTGTGGAGCCATGTGCTCAAGGATGTGCGGGGAAAATGTTAAGCATGGGAAAAGTTGCCATGCGGGAGAGTTGCGGGCCCGAGCTGGAGCCGTCGGGCCCGTGTGCGTGCCAGCAAGCACAAAGAACCTCGGTTCGTGCGGGGCGAACAGGCAGCAGGCCCAGGGACTGCCAGGAGATGCGAGCGACGGCCAGAAGCTGCGGGAGACTTCGCCGACTGAACCTCAGTTTGCCGAGCTACGGGCCCAGAAAATTCCAGACGGGCCCGGAGCGTGCCAGAACGGGCCAGATTGGTCCGGGGCGTGCCGAAATGTGCCGGAACGTGTCGGAATAGTACAGAAGGTACGGGAAATATTCCGGAAAGTGCGGGAATGGTCCGGGAAGCTTCTAGGGACAATGGAGAAATGTCCCAACCTTTCTAATTCTTTCTTACTTGTTGTTTTTCTAGATTTTTCTAGGATTTATTTGTGTAAATTATTCTAGAACCTTCCTAGGTTGCCTATAAATAGGAGGGAAGGGTTCATTTGTAATCATCATCACAAAAATCACAAAGTGTGAGCAAGTTTGAGTGCATCTTTGTAACCAAGCCTTTGTAAAGCATTCTTTTCTAATAAAGAGTGTTTTCCTCACTTAGCATTTGTGCAAGATCCTGATTTTCCGCTGCATAACGTTGCCTAGCGTGGGAGCTAGCAATTGAGGTTAAGGCTGAACTAGTAATAGGGGTGAAATTACTAGTGCCGCACGGTCGACAGATAGTCAGGAGGCTGTGTCCGTGACACTATGCAATGGATGGACAAAATCATACTAATACAAGTTAGGCCCAAGCTCCATAACACATACACCCCTAGAGGTTCTCCAAAGATCTGACAGAGTGTTCTTCATAACCGGAATCTTAATTGTTCTATCCGTTAAGAATCCACCGATCAGGCTCCAGCAGGGGGGTGAGGAGGTCATCATTTTGGAACACCAAATCAGAATCAATCTCCTCTTCTTACACTTGTGCCGAAATTTTCAGCCAATTCCATGGTCACAATAAGAAACAAAGACGAAGGACAACAAACAAACAAATAAACCTCGACAAAAGCGAGACTATCTTAAGGTAATTGTTAATTCATCATTCATGTTGATCCTAGATTACCATAAATTGCTACGCACGCACCTAGTGAATTGCAATACGGATCATGGCCAACATTCACTTTGTACAATTAAAATCAACATTGAAACATGCTAATGGGTTATAAGAAGTAATGATTCTTTTATTTCTCACATAAACTTTATATAGCTTTAAACCAATTATTATATTCATAGAAAATTAGAAAATCGACAACACAACCTTGGTGTCTTTATGCATACTATTCTACAACTAGGATAACCATATTTTGCTCCCATATATTTAGAAAAACAAAAATAGACATCTATAGCATGTGAGAACGAAAGAAGCTTCTGAGAAGGCATCTATATCATGGGAAAAGGAAATGGAAGCAAAATTGATGACAAACCAAGAAGCTGACAGTAACTCATTGAAGTAAAGCAATAGGTTTTGAAATAGAATAAAGAAAATTAGTACAGCCTTAGAAACATACCTGTCAAAAAGAATATCATTAGCAAGATATATTATATGCAGCTGTCTCTCAGAATCATCTATAGAAAATACTCTGTCCCTTAGAGCCTCGGCCAGTGCTGGTGCAAATGGAGACCTCTGCATGAACCAAGTCTTCGCACCTTTGATAGATTCCTTAGTGCCATTAAGACTGTTAAGAACATTATTTAGCTCAATTCCAACATCAGGAGGAAGTGGACCAGAAAGACCTTTAAAAGACTTAGACGACTGATCAAAATCTAGTCGACCATGTGCTCCAAAAGGCTGAGAATGCTGGTGGTGATGCTGTTGCGGATCATAAAAAGGAGGAAAAGAGGGTTGGTGCATTGGAGGAGCACCCACCAATGAGGCTGAAGGACCAACAGCAGGATTCATCATCTGGTTTGGAGGTGGATGCATCATTGGCATAGATGAAGGTGGAAAAGGAGGGCTGAAGGGACCACCTTGGGGATGTGTAGATACCCAAAGTTTGTAACGGTAGTAGTTATGGCCGTCACCTCCAAAGAGGAAACTGTAAGCAGGATTATCCTGCTGCTTTTCACGGATCATGACTTCAAATTCAGGGCCATTCTTGGTGGCATACTCCACAAGCTTGTCAATGCGCTTTTGGAGCTCAGGATCAGATGGGGGCGGAGCTGGAGGCGGAGGAGAATCATAAGGGGCATGGAAGGGAGAAGGATACAGGTGAGGAGGTAAATGGGACGTAAAAGGAGGGGGAGGATGCTGTTGGTGAACAAGGTGAGGATGGGGAGGTGGGTGAGGATGGAGCTGAGGTTGCTGCTGCTGCTGCTGTTGCAAGTGGTGAGGGTAGGGGAATTGTTGCATGGAAGGATGGGGAGGCATATATGTTGGTGGAGGAAACTGCTGATGTTGATGTTGAGAATGAAATCCAAACTGTTGCTGCTGTGGTTGCATAGTGGAAGTCTGCCGCTGCTGCTGTGCGAATGCCATAGCAGAAGCTGCTGCAGCAGCATAATCATGAGCTTGTCGGTCCATATATCCAAGTCAAGTCACTTTTTGCAAACTGTGAACATAAAACAAATCAAGTATGATGCTAAGATTATTATAAACTATTAACAGAAAACAAATCAAGTATCGCGCTAAGATTACTATCCAAAACCCAAGCATTTCAGAGTGTATCATAAAACTCTATATGGTTTAAAGCATGGAGAGACGTAAAGGTACACAAATTACAGTCAATAATGACTTTTCTTGACCTCAGTTTGGCCTTTTGGAGAAATTTGCAATAACAGATACATAAAAATCTGAAAAACATTGAAGAAAAAAGGCAGAAAGCAATGATGGTAGAAAGATTAGAGAATGGAGAAATGTAAAATTAAGCAAACAAATTACAGCCAATTTTGAACTTCGCTTGACCTCATTTTGGCCTTTTGGAGAAATTTGCTAATAACAGATACATAAATCTGAAAAACGTTGAAGAGATAGACAGGAAAGCAATTGCACAGAGAACAAAATTAATAAATTAGCTGTACAATCCCGCTGCAAAAAGAATGATAGAACCAAAGATTTTGCTTGCCTATTGATTGAGATAAACCAGTCAGTCAAATCAAATTAGAGCAAAAATGCAGGCATCGGGACATTTATACCCTAAATCATTTATCTAGAAACAAAGAATACGAAATTGCAGAGGCTTTAATGGCGTACACACAAAAGGGGGAGAAATATTCAATGGAATTCACAGAAATATTCAAATGAAGACATGACATGATCCTGTATTAATTTCAGGAATTTTTTTTTTTAAAAAAAAAAGTAAGTTCCGGTGAGGATGCTGTAGGGCTTACACTTGAATGAAATTTGGAAGAGACGAGGCGGTTGGTATGAATTGAGAGAAACCAGTCAGTCAAATCAAATTAGAGCAAATACGCACACATCGGGAGATTTATACCCTAAATTATTTACCTAGAAACAAAGAATACGAAATTACGGAGGCTTTAATGGCGTACACACAACGAGTACATGACAGGAACAAATTAGTTAATAAAAAAACAAGTAGCAAGTGCTCCAAAGAACAGCAAAAATGAAGAGGTAGAATTTGGACTACAAAAACTAAAAAAAAAACAGCAGTTCATGCAATAGAATACACAGAAATATTCAAATCAAAACATGAACTTGGATTAATTTCAGGAAAAATGTAAAAAAAAGTAAGTTCCGGTAAGGATGCTGTAGGGCTTACCCTTGAATTTGGAAGAGACAAGGCGGTTGGTATGAATTCAATAAGTAAGAATCGGAATGGAATCGGAATCGGAATATAGTTCTTCTCTTCCTTTTCCAAATTGTTGAAGAGGCTAGCAGAGCAGAAGACTAGAGAGCAGCAGAGGAGTACGTCTCCGGTGAAAGACGGACAACTCCGTCTATGATTCTCCTGATTTATCCCTCGGACAGCGTTGGGGTTTGCAGTTTAAACGGCACCGTATCCTATTATGTATAATATTTTGGAGAAAATTTTAAAGATGGACAATTTGTTGTAAAGTTAAAAAAAAAAAACAAATTTACACAAAAATTCAAATTTGAAAAATTATTTACTACTATATCGAATACTAATTTAAATTTGAAAATTATTTTTTTCATATATTTTTAGAACTATATTTTATAAATTATAGATATAAGATATATTTTCTAAAGTTCAGGACTTACAAATTGAGGTCTAAATTTTTTAAAATTATGATAAAAATCATACTTTATTTTTTATATATAGAAAATAATTGACATATTGAGAATTAAATTTTATCATATGATTTAATTGTAATTTTGTAATGAGATATAATTTTCATGTAAAAAGCTCCCATTTGTAAATTTAATCTGATGTTTTAAAACTTTTTAAATAAACCTCTATATTTCATGCTGTTAAAAAATAAGAGACAAAACTTAAGAGTGTTAGGAAGTGTTAACGTGGCATTTATTGAATAAATGCCATGAAAATATGTTAATTGCCACGTAAAACAATGACATGAAAAATATGTAAAATGCCACCTAAGCTTTTTAACACTTTAAAAAATAATACATATAGTTTAAATAAAAACATAAATAAAAGTTTCATATTATATAATTAATATAATAAAAATAAAAATAAAAAAACCTGAAAAACATTCATAATGATGAATAGAAAATCAATAGCTACAAAATTCTTCGACTCCCATCTCTTCCAACTTCAATTCTAGAGTGGAAGTAACAAAATTTTACACCTATTAAATAACAACTATAAATGACACATCATTTAATATATATAAAATAAGGAAATGTATACAAATAAACATGCAGTTACACCGAATCATGTGGTTTAAAAATTTGCAAACAAGTATCTCATGCTTCAATCCATTAGCAATGACAGGCAAATCATTAAACGTCGTTATCTGGTGATGACGTGGAAAAGAAACTCACATGACTACCAAGGGCATTATTAATCGAATAAATTCAAAATGATAATTGAAAAGTCTTTATTCTCTCCCATTTTTGCAACTAAAACGTCATCTTTAACCCTTTTTCCTCTTCACAGCCTTTCTTTTCCATCTCCGGTCAAAGGAAATCAGAAGTCAAAATTCATCCTCTCCACAAGTTTATGAATGAAGCAGTTCCTTTTTTACGAAGAACAAACAAGAGCAACAACTGGTTCCAGTCTAGTAAAAGCGGGCGAAGAAGTGCATCTTCTGTGCCTTCCAATGTATGAAATCAGACTCCTTAACTATATTTTCTTCTCATTTCTTTTGTTTTTCACTTTTTTTTTTTATTCTTCAACCAAAGATGTTGAGCTTAATAGTTTTTAATGTAAAAAATGGGTATTGTAAAAGTGGGTTATTTAGAGATAGTTACGAGTCGTGATCATGTTTTTATTTACTGTTGCTTGAAGTATGACTGTTTCATAACTATTAATGGTTGATTGCTAAGTATAATTTCTTCTTTAAAGCATTAGTAGTTGAGGCTTAGTAGAATTCGTATTTGAAAACATTGCTCTGGTTTATGTGAAATTGTTGTTTGAAGGTTGTGACCTTTTATTTGCTCTTCTATGGAAATGTGAGTAGTTCAAATTGTTCTTTTGGAGATAGTTATGAGTTGTGATCATGTTTATTGTTTACTCTTGTTTGAGTTGTGATCATGGTTATTTGGAGATAGTGGCTTAAAGCTGATTAGAAATTATTGTTTGAAGTATAGGTTGTGAAAATTATTGACTTCGTGAAGTTAGCCATTCATCATTAGGGATGGCAACGGGTAGGGTATCCGCGGGTAATGTAAATCCCAATCCCAAACCCTTACCCTTTTATTTTTTAATTACCTGTATCCGTCTCATTACCCTAACAGGTATACTTTTTATATCCCATACCCGTCCCATTTAATTCGCGGGTACCCTTACCCGTTAAGAATCAATAAATAAAACAAAAATATTACAAATTTAACAAAGTATAAATTTAATAAATCATCTATCTAAAAATTAAACAAATTGAACCTTAATTAATAAGAATAAAATAGGTTAGTAGTATTACTCAATGGTTAAAAAAACAAAAGATTGGAGTTCAAATTTCACGTTTTACATCTAAAAAACAATTATATTTATTAATATATAAAAAATTATGACGGGTAACGAGTACCGGGTACCCTAGGGGGTATTCCCATATCCGTCTTATTGCCCTAACGGGTAATGGTTTTGATCCCATACCCGTTCCATACCCTTTTACACAGGGTACGAGTAGTCTCATTAGGGTCGGGTAGTGTCGGATACCCACGGGTATACTACCCGTTGCCATCTCTATTCATCATGGAAGCGATTGGGTGATTACAAAAGAAGACATGGTGTATACTGGTGGTCAAACCAGGATAATTGTGGAGACAAATATGGATTACATGTCTCTATTTTCATTACAAGACATTGCCTTTGGGCTAGGCTATATGCATACGTGTAAGATTTGGTACATGTTATGGGGATTGTGTGGGAGTATAGGGTATGAGGAGATATTGAATGACAAGGATGTGTTCAACATGATGACCTAGAATTAGGCACATAATGTTGGTCCCGTGTAATGTAATAGGATTAGTTCCAAGGGGGGGGGAGTTAGGAACTAATGTAACTTCTTCGCTTAATTATGCTGACTTAATTTGATTCTTTAAATAACTTTACTCAGTTTTGGTCAGCAAGGCTGAGCGAGATGTAAGACAACTTTAGTCAGAGGCTGACTAGAACTGTTTCACTTGTGAGTTGGGAATTAACACTTATGGTCAGCTTCCAACTCAGCACTCTAACTACTCAGTGTCAGCTTATACAATTTATATCCTGAGTAATTTAAGCAAGCAACACATACATATATATATTGAGAGAAAGGGTTAGAAATTACTCAGCAGTCTTATCCTAGTTCGGCCTCACCGCCTACGTCCAGTCCCTAGAATCCTTCCGGGCTTTTTCAATCCACTACTGAGCTCTTTAAAGGTAGAGCACAAACCGTTTACAAAGCAATTGAGTATGCAAGAGTATCGTCCTCTATTTGTCTACTCAATCCTATTGAGCGCTATAACCGAACACTCAGATTTTCTCTACCGCTGAGTACTAAAACCGAGTACTCAGCACCACTCTCTCAATCTTTACAATTGATACAAATTTGTTCTTTCTAGATGAAGAACACTTTAGATGAATACAAATTCACTCTAGACTTTTACACAGAGATTGGATTTGGGTGTAAGAACTTGCTTTTACTTAATCAGACAGCTTCTCTTTTGGATTTTCACTGTTGTGAGGATTTTGGTTGTCTTTTTCTTTTTGTAATTCAGCAAAGGATCCAAGTGATGAACTTGTCCTTTTATAGCAAATTCCGAAGCTTCAATCATCTGAATTCGGATGTATCCGTTGGATTCAAACGGTCTTCTTGCGTCATTCATTTGGTCAGCATTCAGAATTGCAGGCCAATCCTGTCGTCTGAATTTCACAAAGGTCAGGCTTGCCAGTTTCGTCTTCTAGCGTCAGGTTTCGTCTTCTAGCGCCAGGTTTGTCTTCTTGCCAAATGCCAGTTGATCCATGCGTCTAAAAAAGGTCTCTGGGTGTAATTCTGAGGCTTCTGTATTGGCGCAGACCTTTGTCGGATCTTGTCTTTTAGTAAACGGATCATTCGCGCTGACCTGACGAACACTCAGCTTGACTTTATTGACGTTGCCTTTGTTCTTTATCCTTATTGGAGACTGAGTAACATTCTACTCAGCGTCTTCGGTCAGCTTCGTCTTCAAGCATTTGTTCTGAGGAAGACTTATCCTCTATAATGCTGAGTTGTGATCTACTCAGCTTGTGCTGTATCTCATGATGACTTCGTTATGTCTTACTTTTTATTCCTATTCTTATTTATTCATATACTCAACATTGAACAAACACATTAGTACAATTAAATCAAAGAACTTAAATTTAATTGTCTTAATCATGGGATTAACTTAAATAATTTTGTCAAATCAAAATCATGTGGAAAGGTGTTTCAACACATAAGACATATGAATTGTATTTCAAAGAGATAGTTCTTATAGAGATTCATAATACACAACAAACTACACACCTAGAGCCACAATCAATTCCTGTCACACGAGCATCACCACAGTCACCTCCTCATACACAACCATCACTATAGTCACCTCCTTATACACAGCCATCACCATAGTTAGAGCCACAATCACCTCCTCGTACACAGTTATAGGCACAATCACCTCTTGTCACACAACCATTTGCTGAGCCAGTGCCACAAACACAAACATAACCATCTCTTCAACCACCTCCACAAAACACAACAATCTCCTCAGCCACCTCCACAAACACAACCATCCCCTCAACCAAACACAAAAACACACCAAACAAATGTAAGCACTAAGGATGATGATTTAGACGATGAAGATTATGATTATTACATACAAAATATAACTTCACAATGCAACATTGACAATGGAAGATACCACAAAATGAAAATAACAATATAACATTACCATTACCATAAAATGAACCAGTTTTCGGATAACAAAAACATAGGAATTACAATTGCTTCTATTACAATTCATATTGATCCATTATAATCTAATCTCTACCATTGTGGCAATTTCTTCATCACCTTTACCCTTTCAATAGGCACACCTAACATAATTGCTATTTACAAGGATAGAGACAACATATCCAAAATACTTCACCAATTTCACTATATCAAAGTTTCTTTTTCGGTTCAACTCTATTTCTTCAATCTTCCTCTGTAACTCTTTCTCCATTTTAACGTGAAGAACCTTAGATTTATTAAGTTCCACCTCCATCTCTACCACCCTTGCATATGCTTCTTCCATCTGTTCCTCACATTCCTTGATTTTTTTGGTTCATCTCATGAATAACCCACTATTTAATTACCTTAATTAATTTTGTTACAAATTATCTTAACAACTAATCACAAAAAACCCTTGTGGTTTCATGAATTCGTAAATCGGTACCTACTATTTTTTTCGCCTAAAAAATAACTATATGGTTTGCTTCGTTAGCAAAATCAAGGTAAAATGCCTAACACCATCAAAATTATTGACGTGGTGGGGGAAATTTTGTAAAAAAAAGATTGAAAAAGTCAAAGTTCATTTAAGAAAACCTATCCCTCTCTTATTCTTCTTTCTCTTTCTTTATTATAATGATTGACTTCTCTCTCTTTTTCTTTCTCTCTCTTCATTTCTTAGGTAGGGATTGTTGTAACTTGAATAATTTATTTTATGCTAATAATAATAGAGATAAGATCAAATCAATCAAAAAAATGAAAGCTCTTTGGAAGCTGGTTCCAAATAAATTACATTTGAAAAGCAAATTAAAGATAAGCTAACAAAGTTACCCCATTTTCCATTTATTTTGCTTAAAATCATAGGTTCTTCTGTTTTCATTATTGTTTTGGTGTGTTTCACTTTATAGCTTGATAATAGCTTATGTAAGTTTTAGCATAACGCAAAATCCAATTTCTTTTACAAGTTTGGGTTTGATATTCTAGGCTATTCCATTAATAGAGGTTAGATAACTGTTAATTAGTATTTAGTTTAATATGGTATCTTTATCTTATGTTCATGTTATGTACTTGGTTGTTTATGTATGGAGAAAAGTGAATTGATTTTGGGATCATTGATTTCTTTATTTAAACTTTTAATCTATCAATGCTTGGGTTTACATAATTTATAAGTTGTGTTTGGTAGTACGAAATGGTTATATTGGTATATTGGTTGTTTGGTTTCATTAGATTTTGACATTGTTCGTTCTTTTCGTTTTGGATACCTTATTTAGCTTTTGATGTTCAATCTTCAACAGAAGTGGACCTTGAGAGTTGATTTTATATGAGTTTGTTTTGAATCTCTACGGTGTAAGAGTTTCCCCAATATATGGTAAATGGGTTTTTTGGATGATCAATTATTACAAAATAAATTATGTAAATATCTATATATGGTAAATCGCTTTTCCATATTTGAAGACTCGTTACCTCATCTACTCCTCCATTAAAACTCATTGCTTAAATATTAAATGTCCAAATTTCTCATCAGAGGAAACCCACAAATTAGAAAAGATGAAATCAACAATAAATTTAAAGAAATAAAAGATGAACCTCGTAAACATGGTAGATTAGCTAAATACTTGAAAAACGTTCTACATAATTTTTTAATTTGTAATTCGTTTTTTTTTTTTGTCATACAAAATGATTGAGTGCCATGCTTAGAAAGATTGATGTTTCAACTTTTAATGGTGATTGGTGGAATGTGTTTGAAAGTTTGGAGGGAAATTAAAAAATATTATAAGGGAAAATTTGATAGTTAAAAATGTGTTAAAACCCCACCACTATATCTAAGTAGAATAATAGTGTTGGATAGATGAAAAGAGATGCAAATTCTTTAAGGCTGGTTGGATGAAAGAAGATGCATATTTTTTTCTTCTTCTCTTTTATGTTTGTGACTGCACTTATGTTACAAAAAAACTATCTAAAACTTACCCTTATATACTACTGGGGTCATGGGCCTAACCCATTTTTAGGCTCCTGATAGGTCAAAAAAGTCCAACACTTCCCATATACCATTATAGCAACATATTCACACTTCTCACATTTTCACATTTCATGACAAAGTATGAACAATTCCATAACACTCATTTTCTTCCAAAGTAGCTAACAATTGCTTTTTTTTTCATTTAACATACTCTTTTGGTTATCAATATGAGAAGTTAAATTTATTTTCATGTACATTTTGGCTAAATAAGCTCACACAATAAGAAAAGAAGGAGATTGAGACTGAAGTTTGGGATTGATTCTATTTCACTCCCTATGTTCTAACTAACAAAATCCTAAAATGTTATTTTTGTTGCAAACTATGGGCATGAATTTTAGCGCCCATATTTTTACCAAATTTTAGCCGGTCAATTTTTGAGCCCCAATATTGGGAGTAATCTTAAAACATTGGGACTACTATTTCAGTTTTTAGGTTGAAAATAATAATTATAATAAATAATTAAATACAAAGTTTTATTTGTTTTAGGTCTTCTTCTCTTCTATCTCTTTCTCTCATCTATCGTCCTTCTTCTCTTCTACCATTCTCATCTAAAATCATGTAATCTCTGGCCATTCCCCTTTATTTTCATTACTCTTCCTACTTCTCATCCCTTTCTATTTGTTTTGTTTTGTAAACTCGATTTCGCTAGCTGTTAGAGGAACCCAATCTAAAGGTAAATTGAATCTCACTACCTATTTGTCGTCTTGTCGTTCAACTCGAAGATAAGGATCAAGTTTGATTTACTAGAATCCCTAATTTTTTCCTGCTATCAGTATGCATTTACAGTAGCGAA
This sequence comes from Euphorbia lathyris, assembly GCF_963576675.1. Classification (NCBI taxonomy): domain Eukaryota; kingdom Viridiplantae; phylum Streptophyta; class Magnoliopsida; order Malpighiales; family Euphorbiaceae; genus Euphorbia; species Euphorbia lathyris. Next base: position 1,396,848 of record NC_088917.1, on the reverse strand, counting down.
GCCAGGAGTCAACGGTCGAGGGGGGGGGGGGGGGGTTGTACTATATGAATAATTTTTTTTTGCAATATCAACTAAAGACTTTAGTTCTTATTAAAAGTTGCTCCAATTTTTTTTTTCCTACTATATTTTTACTAGTAATTGCTTGAGTTAAAATCTAAAAAATTCATATTAATATGACTATTAAATAGTCAAACAATATTTTTAAAATAGGAGTACAATTGATGTAGATTGAAAACTTTAAAAATAAATTTATACGTTAGAGTTGAATTTTTTTTTGAATGAAGGTTGGGACGCGTAGACAGTCCGAGCATCCCAACTAGGTTGGCACCCCCGGAACAGCCTACAACCCGATTATATTAGAATCAAAAAGAAAAGAAGAAAGAATACAAATGGGGGAAGCAAAGAAAAATAGAAAAAAGAAGAAAAGGAGTGTAAAAACTATCTAAAACGAACATGATCTACATTGAGTAAATCATCCGAGACGTAGCCCTGACAAGCTGGCGGAACTGCTGTCCACCACGACTTGGCCCCTGAAGATTGTCCAATGCTTGCAAGACAGTCCGCAACCAGGTTGCCTTCTCTGAAAATATGGGAAGCCTTCCAGTTCATTCCGGAGAGTTTCTGAAGACAGTCGAGCCACTATTTTCTAATTCTCCAAGGAACATCCCTGGATTGTCTGTTAATAAGAGTAACCACATAGCTAGAGTCTGATTCTATCCACACCGATTTCCAGTTCCTATCCCAAGCCTCCCCTATCGCCATAATAACCGTCTGTATTTCAGCAATAAGCACAGAGGAGTTTTGCAAAGGAGCCGCGAAGCAACCCAGGACGAAGCCCCTGTGATTTCTGAAGATGCCCCCTATACCAGCCCTTCCGTTGGCATCCGATGCACCATCCGAGTTGAGCTTGAGCCAATTTATTGGCGGCGGAATCCAACGAATGATCCTGATATCAGGCTCAGGTGGCGGACGACTTCGTGCAGCAGCAATCCCTGCAAACTCATGAATAAACCGCAGCAAGTTATAATGAATCATTTGGATTGAAGGGAGTTCGTGATCAAAAATGGCACGATTCCTGATATGCCATATATACCATACACAGGTAACCACAGAGAAAGTCCAACGCTTCCTGCACCTCCTATTAGAACGCACGTTTTTTACCTGATTGGTGAAGTTCGCCAAAGTGAATGTCGGGCATCTCACCGAGTTAGCACAGCATATCATCCTCCAAAGACCTGCTGCAATTTTACAAGTGAAAAACAGATGATCTAAAGACTCGCCATGATCTTTACATAGTTCGCACCTCTACGCTAGTTGGAGACCTCTGGTTTGCAATTTTTCCTGAACCGGTAAACCTTCATGAAGCAGCAGCCAACATGTTAGAGCTCTTCGAGGAGGGATATACGGATTCCATAACATTTTCCTCCAAATAACCTCTTCCCTCCTCTGCATGAAATAGTAGGCTTCCTTTGCTGTTAGCCGACCAGAATCTGCAGGTTGCCATATGCAGCAATCTTCATCGCCAACGATGTCAACTTGCCTGATATTATCCTGAATATTAGGAGGGAGAAAATCCAGATTTCCCCAACTTCCGTTATCCAGAGTTGAATTTGTATTTTTTTAAAAACATTATTGATCATTGTTCAAAGACAAATACAAAAATAAGACTAAAATTAATAAAAAAAGTAGAATTAAAAATAGAAAATCCTTAAAAAAAATCGTGTTTTATAATTAAGATTAACTAATATATATAAACAATTGTAACATCTTTCAAAAAAAAAAATTATAGCAAAAAAAAGTATATATAAACAAATTCAAAACAAAAAGAAGTAGAAATAATATTAAAAAAAATAACAATACACAATAGTTTCCAAAGTATCTGTGCCCCCTTTTAAAAAAAAGCATTTATACCAAAACCATTAAACAATATTAAAAAATAATATAATACAAAAATTAGTTTCACTGTTTATCTCCTCCTTCTTCTCATCTTTTCATGTTCTTCTGCGGCAATTCTTCGTTTCTTCACCTCTAGCTTAATCTACTTCTTAACAGCCCCATAATTTTCTACGCATCTTCATGTCTGTCGTGGCTGGAATGGAGGGGCTCCATAGAAGACCAGGGGCAGAATCGCACCGGCAAACCTCTACTTGGGGTTTGCTAGCAGTCGGAGGGTCGGCCGACCCTACCCGCCCCCTTTGGCTCCGCCCCTGTGCGTTCGAGTGGGAGATGTTGGAATTAATTGGATATGGATCCAATTAGGCCCGCCCGAAATGGAACGGGCCCAAACCCAATAAGAATTAGGGTTAGGTTATCTATTTATTCAGTATAAATAGAAACCCTAACCAACACTAATTCTAAGAGAATAAGGAATTAGGTTTTAGAGATACAGTATCTCAAAAATACAGAAAATAGAATTTTTCTCTCCTGCTTCCTCCTTTTGGCCGTTGCGCCCTCTCTCTTTGGGATTCGTCGTCGCTTTAGTTCGTGAACCAATTGTCTTCCTCTCCCAATTCTATTGGCGTGGTTGAAGGCTTGACCGGTGATAGATCGGGTGATTGATCCGAATCCTTCCGTTGCAAATCAAGAACGGGATCTGCGCTACAAGAGGTAACCCGTAAACCTGTTTACTTATTCCGATAAATATATATGTTGTGAATATATGCTTATCCCGACACCACTATTTAATTACCTTAATTAATTTTATTGTTACAAATTATCTTAACAACTAATCACAAAAAAACCATTGTGGTTTCATGAATTCGCAGATCGGTACCTGCTATTTTTTCGCCTAAAAAATAACTATCTCGTTTGCTTCGTTAGCAAAATCAAGGTAAAATGCCTAACACCATCAAAAAAAATTGACGTGGTGGGGAAATTTTGTAAAAAAAAACTGAAAAATTCAAACTTCATTTAAAAAAACATATCCTTCTCTTCTTCTTCTTTCTCTCTCTTTATTATAATGATTGACTTCTCTCTCTTTTTCTTTCTCTCTCTTCATTTCTTAGGTAGGGATTGTTGTAATTTGAATAATTTATTTTATGCTAATAATAATAGAGATAAAGATCAAATCAATCAAAAAATGAAAGCTCTATGGAAGCTGGTTCCAAATAAATTACATTTGAAAAGCAAATTAAAGATAAGCTAACAAAGTTAACCCAATTTCCATCTTTATTTTGCTTAAAATCATATGTTCTTCTGTTTTCATTATTGTTTCGGTGTGTTTCACTTTATAGCTTGATAATAGATTATGTAAGTTTTAGCATAACGCAAAACCCAGTTTCTTTTACAGGTTTGAGTTTGATATTCTAGGCTATTCCCTTAATAGAGGTTAGATAACTGTTAATTAGTATTTAGTTTAATATGGTATCTTTATCTTATGTTCATGCTATGTACATGGTTGTTTATATATGGAGAAAAGTGAATTGATTTTGGGATCATTGATTTCTTTATTTAAACTTTTAATTTATCAATGCTTGGGTTTACATAATTTATAAGTTGCGTTTAGTAGTGTGAAATGGTTTGGTATATTGGTTGTTTGGTTTCATTAGATCTTTGACATTATTCGCTCTTTTCATTTTGGATACCTTATTTAGCTTTTGATGTTCAATCTTCAACGGAAGTGGACCTTGAGAGTTGATTTTATATAGGTTTGTTTCGAATCTCTACGGTGTAAGAGTTTCCCCTATATATGGTAAATGGGTTTTTTGGATGATCAATTATTACAAAATAAATTATGTAAATCTCTATATATGGTAAATCACTTTTCCATATTTGAAGACTCATTACCTCATCTACTCCTCCATTAAAACCCATTGCTTAAATATTAAATGTCCAAATTTCTCATCAGAAGAAAACCACAAATTAGAAAAGATGAAATCAACAGTAAATTTAAAGAAATAAAAGATGAACCTCGTAAACATGGTAGATTAGCTAAATACTTGCAAACATTCTACCTAGTTTTTTAATTTGTAATTCTTTTTTTTTTGTCATACAAAATGCTTGAGTGTCATGCTTAGAAAGATTGATGTTTCAACTTTTAATGGTGATTGGTGGACTGTGTTTGAAAGTTTGGAGGGAAATTAACAAATATTATGAGGGAAAATTTGATAGTTAAAAATGTGTTAAAACCCCACTGATATGGGTATTTTACCCCTATCTTTTAGCGTGATTTATGGGTTGATTTTGGATAAAATAAATAAGTTTAATTACAAAAATAAAGTGTTTTGATAAAATAAAGAAATAAAAATAAATCTCGTACTTTCAGTTAATTTTCCGTGCTTTTGATTAGTTTAGGAAATAAAAACGTCAAGCTAACTCGGCTCGCAAGATTTGTATTTCAGGTACGAGCAAGGAGCAAAAATCTACTCAAATACGCGGGGCGTATCATCCTTTACGCGGGGCGTGAAACATGTTGTCAGCAATAATTGCCTTATCCGCAGGCGCCATGTGGAATTGACTCAGCATACGCGGGGCGTATGACACATGTCGGAAATAATTGGCCTAATCCTGAAAGTCAGACTGCACTGTCTCCCTGAGTCAACTCTTCGTACGCGGAGCGTATAACCATACACGCGAGGCGTACCAGGTAATTCCTCAATGATAAAAACTCAGAGACTCTTTTACGCGGGGCGTACTTCAGCTACGCACGGCGTAAAAGCTCCAATTCAAGCAATAAAACTTTAGAGACTCAAACACGCGGGGCGTACTTTAGCTAAGCAGGACGTGCTTGAGACAACAAGACATGGAATTGGTCCACATGCAGGAGATTTCTGACGGAATGGGCACTTACGCGGGGCGTAGACCAACTCACGCGGGACGTATCATGGGATTTCTGCACCAAATAATGTTGCTCCATACTTGTACTTTGTGAAGTTACAACATTGCCCTTGCTTGATGTCTATAAATAGGAAGCTCTTGAACTTCATTTTACACCAAGAAACAATTACACACTAGAGAGCAAACTATACTTGTTTTGATTATTGTTGTAGTATAGATTCAGTTTTTGTAGCTAAACTCTCCACCTCGAGAGCTTGTTCGGTTGTTCCGGCATTTCATCGAAGCTCCGCTCCACCATTCGTCACCAAGCTCGAGAGTTCCACCTCCACGACCTAGGAGACGGCTTTGAGTCCGGTTAGCTAGTTTCAAGGGCGGATTCTCCCCTTTTACGTGCTAATTAGCTTGTACTCTTCCTATGTACTAGGCTTGGTTGTATTCCATTTATATACATTTCATATTTATAATTTCATGATTTATAATCTCTATTTCCCTTTACGTGTTAGTGTTTGCTACTTGTTTTGATATTGATAATTGATTATTGTGTAGGAGAACACGATTTCCGACGCCATTCGGGCTATCCTTAGGGAGTTATATAGGTGTTGCCCTACCGGAAGTGACAAACCGGAAACCGTAGGAATTGACAAGCCACGGAACTTACGGGCCCTAGTTTCTAATTCCCCCGCATTAGACACGCCTTGACTAGGAATCACGTAGTCTAAGTGCTTCACGGGTCGGTCCTACTACACTTAGTCATCTTTGCAAGAGTAAACTATTATCCGTATACATTTAGAGTCGTTATTTATCGTGGTTATAACTTATCGATATTCATCCCACTTCATAGGGTTTTAGCTACACAATCTGAGTCACCAATAGTTAGGGATAGTGTGTAGTTGTGTCTTACTTTACCCCAAAGTAATCGCCGCTTAAATAACATACGAAACCGAGTCGTCTAATACTTGTAATTATAAATCCCGTGGATTCGATACCCGGTCTTAACTGGATTATTACTTGATACGACGGGGTACACTTGCCCCTAAGTAGTCGTAGCGTCTAGTAGAGTTAAGAGCAATTTATAAAGATGACATCCATAGATATAGAGTCCGCACTCATAATATATATATTTCGTCGTAGAAACTCTACCACTAGGCGTCGCGCTATCAAGTTTTTGGCGCCGTTGCCGGGGATTTATAATCTCCTACAATATTAGACAAAAACGTTTCATTGTTAGTTTAAGCATTCTTTTTGTATAAATTGTTTATATATACTTTGACTAACATTATTCTTTCTTGTTGATAACCTTTTATACTTCTTTTTACTTTATGCACACCCGATCGAAAAATGATTCTCTTATTCCTATTGATCTCGAAATTGAACGTACTCTTTGTAGGATTCGAAAAGAGAGAATGGAAAATCTCAACAATGAAGCTAACCAGCCCGAGATCAACCAAAGGGTGCCGGAACAACCCATAAATAACGACCGTAATGGTGAAGGCAACGACACGCGTTCGATGTTGGAGATTCTTGCTCCACATCGCCCTCAAATCCGCCACGGAATCATTACCCCCACCATTTCGGCCGACACATTTGAAATAAAGACCGGCATGATCCAACTGATACAACAATGTGGTCAATTCGGAGGGGAACTCCATGAGAACCCCAATGAACATTTGGATAAATTTCTTATGTGTGCCGATACCTCTCGGCAAAATGGTGTTCCCGTTGAGGCTGTGAGACTAAAATTGTTTCCTTTTTCATTGACATGACAGGCGTTGGAATGGCTACACTCATTGGAGGCGGGATCCATCACGTCATAGGAGGAGCTCGAAAAGGAGTTCCTTTCCTACTATTTTCCGCCATCCAAAACAGTCAAGTTACGGACCGATATCACGTCCTTCAGGCAGTTGGAATGCGAAGCCCTTCATGCAGCTTGGGCTAGGTTCCGGAAGTTGCTCCGAAACTGCCCCCACCATGACATCCCGAAGCACGACTTGGTAAGCACTTTTTACCACGGGTTAACCCCCACTAACCGTACGACTGTTGATTCCGCTGCAGGTGGGGATCTATTTCGGAAGTCAGATAGTGAGGCCTACGAGCTCATTCATAAGCTCGCGAGGAAAAGCGTGCAATGGCAAGAGGATCGGCTTACCGGGCCGTCGCGACACCAAATGTTTGCTGTGGAGAAAGAGGCCCCGAAGAGCTCCATAGCAGAAATGCATAAGAAACTTGACTCATTAATTGCCCAGCTAAGCCTCAACAAAAGTGCACAGGTCCTGATGTGCAATCACTGTGGTGGAGACCACAACGGACTCAACTGCCAAGCCGGTAGCCCTTTCGCCGATGACATCGAGAGCGTAAGTTACGTAGGAGGAAATCCAAGGTATAATCCTAATTCGAACTCCTATCACCACCACAGTAATAATAACAACGGTTGGCGGCCTCGGTACCAACACCTGAACTTGTCATATAGTAATAATAATAATGTGTTGAGGCCCCCATCCGGCTTTGAGCAAGAATTTCGGGAAAACAGGCTCGGGCAATCACAAGCCACGCCCGGTAATCGAAATGCTCCACCTTCCAACAATGTACACGACCAATCGGTCACGTCTTTGTTGAAGGACATATTAACCCGTCTTTCCGATAGCGAAGTGTTTTGCAGGGATCTTAGCCGCCAGGTGGCCCACCTAAACCGTCAACAATAAGAAAGGCCACTAGGAACCCTCCCGGCGAACACTGAACAAAACCCGCGGGGTAAGAATCGGGAATCCGGACAGGTGATAACGCTCCTCAACAATAGGAGTTCGGACCCGTCAAGTTCCAACCCGGACATCTTGCCCTAAGCCGCGGCATGAGAAAGTCGAGCTACTTCGACTATAAACTTAGCATTGGTTTGAATTACTCGAACCTTTTTGTTTATATGTATTATAAATTTTTGTTCTTTTCTCTTCTCTTTAATTTTTCCTTTTTGAGTTATTGTTTCACATTTTATTTTCGCTTGTGTTTTAATTTTTACTTTCATTTTTATTTTTAGCTTAGTTTCTATTATTTTTTATAAAACCAAAAGAAAAACAAATCCCACAATAATCCAAAATTTTTTTTAGGTATGCGGGACGTATAACCCCATACGCCCCGCGTATCTTAAAAATAATCCTAATAAATGCCACGTAGAGGACACGCAGGGCGTACCCTAGGGTACGCCGCGCGTATCCTCGGGGAGTTGTGAATCACAACTCCCCATGGCAGCTTTTTCTTCATAACCTCCCACCATATCTCTTCCCCAAAAATCTTTCCCACTTCTCCACTCCACCTCTTCTTCCATCCAATCAACTTCCATCCTTTCAAATTCAAATCCTCAACCTCCCTCCACAATAAATTTGCATTAACTACCCTCTTAATTTCAAAATTAAAACACCCAAAAATATTAATTAAACATAAAAACCATAGAAACATTAACACCTCATTAATAACATCATAAATCAAAACTCCAAAAAAATTCAAAATACCTCGAAAAAACCGAAAAAGATTTTCCACATTCCGTTTTACGCGCGGCGTACTCCCTTGTACGCCCCACGTCCCTGCCTTTTTCTACCATCAAAAAGGGCAGGAGGTGCACTACGCGTGGCGTACCCCCCTGTACGCCCCGCGTATAGCGCCCCTATTGTGTAATTAGCGCTCAAGAGGTGGGATACGCGTGGCGTGGCCGCTTCACGCCGCGCATACCCCTCCTGGGGATCCGAGTTTCACTTGGATCCCCACTTCCCTCCTATATATATCATTCCTTTTTCCCTTCTTTTTCCTCACTCATTACCCCAACTCTTCCCCAACACTTCTCTCCCACTCTTTCTACTCCTTCTCCATTCCTCACTATTGCCATGGCACGAAAAAGAGCCGTCGACATACGCCCCCCACGGTCCACTCGGGCCCGATCCTCCCGTTCCGCATAAAACCAACCACCACCTCCACCTCCCGAACAGGAGGAAACTCCACCACTCACCCGCCAATACCGGACTCCTTTTCATCTCCTAATCGAGGAGGAGGCCCAAAGGTACGAAGATCTTTGTGCCGCCACTATCATGGAGCTTCCCTATATCCAATGCAGCGTGCTTGATCAATATGATTTGGGCATTCCCTTCGAAGCTCGCCTCCGTGCCCTCAGTTGGTACGACATCTACTCTACGCATCGGCGGGTGTACCCGTCACTAGTGGTGGAGTTCTACACCACCCTCACCTCCAACAACGTCCCCGGAGCCGCCCTCTTCAACTTCCGCCTCCACAACCGCCCCTTCTCCATTGACACTCAATGGCTCCAACACCATTTCACTTCCCAAGCGGAGGGGGGCACATCCAGTTGGCCCGACGGCGTTGCCGCTCATGAGTTTTGGGCCTCCATTACCGGGTCCGATGACTATCACGTCTCCAACCTCCGCCTATCTCTCATCCGCGACCCTATCCTCCAACTTCTCCACCGCTTCATCTCATTTTACTTCTCGGGGAAGTCCGAGGCCTCTAAGGTCAACAAACATGAACTGTTGGCCCTCTACTGTTGTGCCAATGGGCTCACCTATGACCTCGCCTATCACGTGGCTGCTCACCTCCACTCCACGCCCATCCGGAAGCGGACCAAGCTCGGGTTTGGCCACCTCGTCACCATCTTCGCCCTCACCGCTCTCGGTGAAGCTGCCCTCGATCTCCTTCCGAGCCTTTTGCCTCGGCCCGTGGAGAAGAACGCCTTTAAGTCTCTTAAGCGTTCGACCTCCGGCCCGGGCGAGACTTCGGGGGTGGCCCACTCCAATGCGGAAGGTGACTCGGACTCGAGCATGGGTCTCAATTTTAGTCCTCCACCCCTCCACGACTTCAACTCTCTCTATGCTCAGTTGGATATTTTGGAGGATAACCAATGTCGGGATCGGGCCCATTTCGACTCCCGCTTCGATGCCCTCGATGCCTCCGAGGCTTAAAGGCAAGCGGATAGGGCTAACTTTGACGCCTTCACCAACGCCTTCTACACCCACTTCAACATCCATGGCAATCCGCCTCCACCACAACCATAGTTTCCGTTTTTCTTTTCTTTTATGTTTTCTTTATGTATGTTCTTTTGTTATTTTCCATGTTATTAATGTACGATGTTGTTTTTAATTCAAATCGTTAAGTTCCGTTTGTGTTTTGTGCTTTCGTTATTTTGTTTTTAGTGTTTAAAATAACGCCACGCAGGGCGTACCCCATGGTACGCCCCGCGTGTCCTGCATTCTCCGCCTTAAAAAAAAGTTCAGAAACTCAAACACGCGGGGCGTCCTGTTCCTGCGCCCCACGTATTTGAGTCTCTGACTCAAAAAGCAATAAAAACGCTGCCCTACGCGGGGTCCCCCCTGGGCACGCCTCGCGTAGGGCCCCTGACCACTAAGGGTCTTCTTTTCCTTCCTTACCTTTATTTTTGTTTTTGTTTTGATTTCTTTTTTCCGATGCCCTTGGAACAGGCGTCATTTTAAATAACGCGGAGGGCCGTGCAACCCCGCACCCTTAGTTTGGTTTGCACTACCAAAAAAAAAAAAAAATTTAATAACAAAAAAAAAAAGTTAAACTAATTTATTGACTCTTTTAAATTTTCCCGACACGCTATCCCTCCTTCGGAAATTGACTAAAGTTCCATTATTTATCGTCAAAAATAAAAAGCGTCGGAACATAAAGGAATGATTCAATTAAGAAATTTTAGTCTTGGTTTTGAAATTAGGGAATTCGTGCAAAGCTTAGGTTAGTACTAAACTAAGGCATTGAGTCTTAACCCAAATGTTATCTCCATAATAAACTTTAAAAAGGCAATAAAAACGAGATAGTTGAGAATTTAGCGAAGACTTGATAGTACATAATTTAAACCCGAATCTTTGTGAGGTATTTTTGAGCCTAAAAGAGTTCGTACGAGAACTCTAATTCTTTCACAATTTTTCGAGAGCTTTGACTTCACTCGACTCATAGAATTTGCATCCAATACCGGGTTAAGTACACTTATTTTTGGTAAAAAGGCAATAGATGATAAACCGAACCCACTTAGGCTAATTTTTCTTAATTTATTTTTCTCATTTTCATTGAACATTAGGAAACCCCTTCGAGCCTATTAACCAACCTTTTTGTTAACACCCTTTTAAACATTTAACCCTTTTTCCTCTTGTTCAAATACTGACATAATCAAGTTGCACCCGAATTACCTGAAATAAGTCACGGCCTTAGCAAATGAGCACCATAAGTTTTCAAAATATTGTTTTTGTGCCTCTATCAAAACAAAGGATACGATAAAAATAAAAAGGCATTCTCAAGCTCCACCCGAGCAATTTTGAAGTATATTTTGTAAAATTCGCCAAGGCCGAAATAAACAAAAATACGGTGCAATCACAAAACGGTATTTTTGAGCTCGAGTTTCTTTAAACTAACCACTAAAGAAGCCACCCATATTACAACCCCCCTCCGGGTTCATTTTTAATGTTGCCTAACCATATTTTAGGAGGAAAAACCCAGATGAAAATGCAAATTCAACATGATCTCGAGTAAGTGCAAAGAAGAGTGCTAAAACACCAACCCACCTAAAATTGAGCGTAAGAGCAAAATCCCTTGGTGAGGTACTATCGGGTTCTCAAAAGATAATCAACCCCCGTTAATATTGCCTGTTAATCTTGATCATGGAGGTTTCAAACAAGTTTCGTACTCAATTGTTTGCGTAGGTACTTACCGAAACCTTTGCATAAAACCATAACTTTGAAATCACGCACTTGGAAAAACCAACCTTCGGTTTGTTTCTTAATTTTCTCAATCCCTTGTCTTTCGATTTCTTTTACTTGAGGACAAGTAAAACTTTAAAGTCCGAGGAGGTTTGATAGGGGTATTTTACCCCTATCTTTTAGCGTGATTTACGGGTTGATTTTGGATAAAATAAATAAGTTTAATTACAAAAATAAAGTGTTTTGATAAAATAAAGAAATAAAAATAAATATCGTACTTTCAGTTAATTTTCCGTGCTTTTGATTAGTTTAGGAAATAAAAACGTCAAGCTAACTCGGCTCGCAAGATTTGTATTTCAGGTACGAGCAAGGAGCAAAAATCTACTCAAATACGCGGGGCGTGAAACATGTTGTCAGCAATAATTGCCTTATCCGCAGGCGCCATGTGGAATTGACTCAGCATACGCGGGGCGTATGACACATGTCGGAAATAATTGGCCTAATCCTGAAAGTCAGACTGCACTGTCTCCCTGAGTCAACTCTTCTCTTTTACGCGGGGCGTACTTCAGCTACACACGGCATAAAAGCTCCAATTCAAGCAATAAAACTTCAGAGACTCAAACACGTGGGGCGTACTTTAGCTAAGCAGGGCGTGCTTGAGACAACAAGACACGGAATTGGTCCACATGCAGGAGATTTCTGACGGAATGGGCACTTACGCGGGGCGTAGACCAACTCACGCGGGGCGTATCATTGGATTTCTGCACCAAATAATGTTGCTCCATACTTGTACTTTGTGAAGTTACAACATTGCCCTTGCTTGATGTCTATAAATAGGAAGCTCTTGAACTTCATTTTACACCAAGAAACAATTACACACTAGAGAGCAAACTATACTTGTTTTGATTATTGTTGCAGTATAGATTCAGTTTTTGTAGCTAAACTCTCCACCTCGAGAGCTTGTTCGGTTGTTCCGGCATTTCATCGAAGCTCCGCTCCACCATTCGTCACCAAGCTCAAGAGTTCCACCTCCACGACTTAGGAGACGGCTTTGAGTCCGGTTAGCTAGTTTCAAGGGCGGATTCTCCCCTTTTACGTGCTAATTAGCTTGTACTCTTCCTATGTACTAGGCTTGGTTGTATTCCATTTATATACATTTTATATTTATAATTTCATGATTTATAATCTCTATTTCCCTTTACGTGTTAGTGTTTGCTACTTGTTTTGATATTGATAATTGATTATTGTGTAGGAGAACGCGATTTCTGACGCCATTCGGGCTATCCTTAGGGAGTTATATAGGTGTTGCCCTACCGGAAGTGACAAACCGGAAACCGTAGGAATTGACAAGCTATGGAACTTACGGGCCCTAGTTTCTAATTCCCCCGCATTAGACACGCCTTGACTAGGAATCACGTAGTCTATGTGCTTCACGGGTCGGTCCTACTACACTTAGTCATCTTTGCAAGAGTAAACTATTATCCGTATACATTTAGAGTCGTTATTTATCGTGGTTATAACTTATCGATATTCATCCCACTTCATAGGGTTTTAGCTACACAAATCTGAGTCGCCAATAGTTAGGGATAGTGTGTAGTTGTGTCTTACTTTACCCCAAAGTAATCGCCGCTTAAATAACATACGAAACCGAGTCGTCTAATACTTGTAATTATAAATCCCGTGGATTCGATACCTGGTCTTAACCGGATTATTACTTGATACGATGCGGTACACTTGCTCCTAAGTAGTCGTAGCGTCTAGTAGAGTTAAGAGCAATTTATAAAGATCACATCCATAGATATAGAGTCCGCACTCATAATATATATATTTCGTCGTAGAAACTCTACCACTAGGCGTCGCGCTATCACCCACCACTATATATAAGCAGAATAGTAGTGTTGGATAGATGAAAGGAGATGCAGATTCTTTAAGGCTGGATGGATGAAAGAAGATGCATATTTTTCTTTCTTCTCTTTTATGTTTGTGGCTGCACTTATGTTACAAAAAACTATCTAAAACTTACCCTTATATACTACTAGGGTCATAGGCCTAACCCATTTTTAGGCTCTTGATAGGTCAAAAAAGTCCAATACTTTCCATACACCATTATTGCAACATATTCATACCTCTCACATTTTCACATTTCATGACAAAGTATGAACAATTCTATAACACTCATTTTCTTCCAAACTAGCCAAGCAATTGCTTTTTTTCATTTAACATACTCTTTTGGTTATCAATATAAGAAGTTAAATTCATTTTCATGTACATTTTGGCTAAATAAGCTCACACTATAAGAAAACAAGGAAATTGGGACTGAATTTTGGGATTGATTCTATTTCACTCCCTATGTTCTGACTAACAAAGTCCCAAAATGTTATTTTTGTTGCAAACCATGGGCATGAATTTTGGCGCCCATACTTTGACCAAATTTTAGCCAGTCAATTTTTGAGCTCCAATAATATTGGGAGTAATCTTAAAATATTGGGACTACTACTTCAATTGTTAGGTTGAAAATAATAATTATAATAAATAATTAAATACAAAGTTTTATTTGTTTTAGGTCTTTTTCTCTTCCATCTTTTTTATCTCCTCCGCCGTCCTTATTCTCTTCTGCCATTCTCATCTAAAATCATGTAATCTCTGGCTATTCCCCTTTATTTTCATTGCTCTTCCTACTTCTCATCCCTTTCTATTTGTTTTGTTTTGTAAACTCGATTCGCGCTAGCTGTTAGAGGAACCCAATCTAAAGACAAATTGAATCTCATTACCTATTGGTCGCCTTGTCGTTCAACTCGAAGATAAGGATCAGGTTTGATTTACTAGAATCCCTAATTTTTTCTGCTATCAGTATGCATTTAACATTCAGTTTATCTGCTTCTGCTTATAATTTCTTATAATCCTTCCAAATATAGCTTATTTACCTCATTTTTATCATTATGATTTGTGCCTTTTGTTTAAAGATTGGAGTTTATCAATTAGTAGGTATTTTGCATTTGATTTTGTGGGTTTTTTATTTGCATTTGATTTTAAAGCATCTGTGGGTATTTTGCATTTGATTTGTGGGTTATTTTTTCATGATTTGATCACTACTAGAATAGCTTGAATTTGAGCTTCATTAAGCACAAGGTCATATATTAATCGTTGCTAAGGCTTTGTACTTTTATCAACTTTGATGTTTTTTTTTTTGCTAAGATGTTTCTGTTTCCTATCATATTTAATTATTCATTTGGTTGGTGATGTTTCACCTTGTATTATTGTTCCATACCAATTAATTGAATGCAATTTAACTCCCTCTTTTAGGGCTTCATGATTAGTGGAATTGAATTTTATGTTTCTTAGCCGCCTTCTTCTCTCATCTTGACAGGCTGGTTAGAGTTGCTCATCCAAAAGGAGCAAACATCATTTTCATCAGGTATGAGCCACTCATAAAATGAATTCATGTTATAAGTGACTGATATGGTTGTGTGATATCTTTCAGAACATGATCCATCTAAAAATTACTTGCCAATTCGTAATTAATGTAGCTTTGAATGGAATCAATTATTGTTGATTGAACATGTCAATTTTTGCCTAACAACAATGAAATATGTACAATATTGAATTTCAATCTCAATTGATGGGTAGCACCACCTAATTGATTACTCTATTTTTCACTTTACATGTTCCTCAATTGATAACGTATTATATATATTGAGAGATTGAACTAATTAGTATTATCTTTAAATAAATATCAATTACGACTTTATAAGTGTCTAACATGGTTAGTTCGTTCTTGGTTCACTACAAGAAATATATGATCCGATCTATATGGAACTATTAGTGTTATCTTTTGATGAAATTATTGTCTTACACTATATATTTCTTCTACTGCTACGACTTACATGATCTTTTTGTTTTTCTTCTACTGATATGGCTTACATTCGTGCAGGCGGAATATGGAACAGCCTTGAAATTAAAAAGAGATGTGGAGTACCAGAAGGAACCCACACGAGAGGTTGTTAATTTGTTAAGGCTGAAAAAATCTGGTATGATCCCGAGTCTCTTTTGACAACTGCATTTGTGTCTAATACCTGTTTGATGTTTGAGCATGAACCTGCTCTATCAACTTTGTGATTTAATTGTAAGAGTATAATTAGAAGGGTAAATTTCAAATAAAACCCCTATGGTTTCACTAATTTTCAGATAAAGGACTGTGATTTACTTTTTGTCAAAACGAGGATTGAGGTTTTCAACTTTAGCAAAATAAGGACTTTTTCGACTAATTCTATTAAAATCACCCTTGACGACTTCAAAAATGACATATTTTAAGAACTACTAATATTCTAAGCAACTTTAATTCTTCAACTTTTTTATTTTGAGATTATTTAGATGAAGTTTGGTAAAGAGAGAGAAAGTTAATGTTTAGAGAGAGAAAGTTCCAAAAAAGATGATTTTCGAAAATCGAAAATGTAGTTCCATAGAAAATATGACATTGAACAACTTTAACTCTTGAAAATTTTCATTTTCAGGTCGTTAAAGATGGCTTTAATAGCATTAATCCAAGTGTGAAACCTCAATCCTCGTTTTGACAAAAAGTAAACCACAGTCCTTTATCTGAAAATTAGTGAAACCACAAGGGTTTTATTTGAAATTTACCCTAATTAGAATAATAAAATGATTTTGAAATAAGTTTTTATATATTTATTTATTTGAATGAGAAGAATAAAATTGTATGATTCTATTCAAGGCAACCCTTGCCTAAAATATACTCTTCTATATACAGATTCATGGTATAGTTATCCACTTTAATTGTAAGTAGTGTCCAAGAAATGTCCAATGTTAAGGTTTTACCTTAAAACCATTCATAGTATACTCTGCTATAATTTTAAGAAGTGTCCATTTTGTCTGAACCTGTACAAATTCATAGTATAGTTGTTAGATTCCATCTACATATGAATTTCTTACCTTTAAATCATGTTATGGAAGTTTGACAAATTGCTAAACTACATATTCAACTAAGCCAAATGATATCTTTTTTTTTTCAAAATCATTCAAATTGTCTTACTTTTCCTATTATTTTAGGCCGTGTGACACCCAATAAACATCTTATTAAAACAAGCAAGTTTGTGCATATGTTTTGAGTAGGGGTGCATAATGAATTAATTTGTAGTGTTTCGATTACAAACCATCCCAACCCAACCCATTAAAACCAATCCAACCCATCAAATACTCAATGGGAATGAGTTGGGTCGGGTTGGTTTTTAATTCAAATATTTAGATATTTTTTTCTCATTTTTTACATTTTAATTAAGATAAAGTAAAAAGATATTATAATTTAGGCCTCGCTTTTTGTTCGACCCAACTAACACATATAATAAACATGTTGGATATCAGTATAGTCGAGTTGACCCGTTTAACTCATTTGTGAAACAATAAAAAAAGTGAGAAAAATAATAAAAACAGAAAAGCGTGAAAAATGAGAGAAAAAACATGAAAAAAAAAAAATATGAAAAAAAAAAAATTTGTGGAAAATTGAAAAAACGTGAAAAACGTGACGTAAAATACAGTAATAAAAGGTGAAAAATGGAAAAAAAAAACAAAAAATTGGTACTAGTTGTGATCGAATTATGTCTTATGTTTAGTAAATTGATATATGACTTGTTAAATTTATAGAAAATTTAATTTACATAAATGTATGATATGATTCATTTATTAATTTATATGCTTGTAATTTATTTTTTATACACATAATTAACGAGCATCCTAAAATTATAGAGAATGAACAAGAATCACTTATATTATGGGTGTTTAGAATAAATTAATAAATTAAAACCCAACTAGCTTACAGATTATTCATTATTCAATTCCATTACAAATTTATAAATTATACATATAAATTTCGTAATAATTGTTCTATTCAATTTCTATATTTATAATAGTGATGAAATAATGATAATGATAATATATTATCAATTCTAACACAAAATTTATTAAAAGCTAAAATGATTTATAATCGTCTACTCTTTTTTTTTTTTGTTACACTAAAATTTAGGGGAGGGGGAAATCGATTATTCATCTTAATATTTCTTTTCCACTTCTTAATTATGTAATTTGTAGGTAATATATATGTATATAATGAAAGAAGAAAAAAAATGCATGCAAATATTTGAATTAAAATCCAATCCAACCCAATAGATTTATCATTTATACACCCCTAGTCTTTAGAGGAAAAATTTAAGCTAAAAATATACTCCGCTTTCCCAAGTGGGAGTAATTCTCATAGTTTCTTTCGTAAAAATGAGCATTTCAATAGCTTCCATACAACAAAATAAGGGTATATATGGTTCAAATTTGGTAATTATTGGACTTGTACATGCAAAGTTATGTTCATTTGAGCATTTCATCAATAGCTTCGGAATGTAATTTGCACACAAAACACATCAAAAGCATTAATCCAAGCATTATCACAAGCCAATTTCACTAAAAGTTCAAACAATTCTAACCCCTAATCATACATGTATGGAGGAGAAATGTTTGGAATTAGAAAAATTAGATTGAGAATGGAAGAATGAACTTACTTGAGTGCTTGTTGATCCTGGAATTTGGAAGTCTTTAATTTGTTGGATGAGATGAAAGTTAATTACATTTGAAAGATGAAGAAGAAAGATGCAAAGACGGAGATGAAGGGAATGGTATCCTCGATATATTTTTTGTTTTGTCAAAATAATTGTAAAAACGCCATTTGATCTTCTAAGTTTTCATTTTTTTTTTCATTTTGTCAACATGCGTTTATTAATTAACACATGAGAGGATTGTTACACTCATATTTATTTAGGGCCAAATTTATAGTTATAAATAAGTTTAGGTTTAAATAAGTAATTTGGGTTTTTTGGTAAATTTACGGTTAATTAATTAATTAATCATCAATTTATTATAATAAAATTAATTAGTGGAGGAGTTAAAGGGGTTATGGTTAGAATCAGTTTTTTGAAGAATTAAGGGGTAGTTCTTAGCCTTTTGATCAGTACGTGATAGCAGTTATTGAGAGTGGGAGAGCTCACTGGAGAACATAAAGAAGAGAGATTACAAATAAGGGTTATATAATGAAGAATCAACTAAGCTTACAAGCTCAACCAACCAATCAAACAAGGCATAGTCAATCAAATCAACTTTAGCAACTTTTAAAATTTCAGAATTGTTTTTGCATTTTTAGTCAGTTTCATAGCATTCCTTTGTAACAGCCTCTACACCTGATTCTAGAATGAATATTACATAATTTAAGCATTATTTATTATATATACTGTTTTTTATATTCCAATTTGCTACCTACAATAATTATTGGATAATTTAAATGTACAAATCAATTCAAAAAGAACATATAATATCAAAAAATTCAACTTTTGATATATCACTAAATTCAATACGTGATTCTAAAATTAAAAAAAACTAAATTTAATGAAGTATGTCATTTCAATATCACTAGCTTAATATTGCAACACTAATGTCATTTCAGTATCAAAATAAAACCATAACATAATATTCCCCCTTGTTTCTAAGTTGTTGATGCTCCATGCGTGCTCAATGGAAACTTCGGTACTAATGGCATTGCCTCTGAGTGCCAATGTTGCAACATCACGAGCTTTGGCTACACTTCAACTCGGGATTTTATAGGAAGCACCAGGTATTCCAACTCAAATAAATACCTTCCATATAAAACTTGATAGACGTACTTTATACATTCCAAATTCAACTTTATGTCTCTTATATATTAGTAATATATTATTCAATTATCATTCTATTGTTTTCATACTTATTTGCACCAATATGTCAAGGAATCACTATTTGATATTAGAGCAACTCTAATGGTCGATCAAATTGCAATTGCAAAAATAATGAAAACTAGTTACTAACCACTAGAGGTATCTTCAAGGAAGTCGTTAGAAGGCAGCGAGTCGCTGGAACTTTTTCTTCAAAAGTAAAACATCATGTGGTGATAGAGGCTTGAGAATGACGTGCGGAATACGAAGGAACAATACTGTAATCGTTTCTTGCAAACGCTAGTAAGATGCGTCTATTTGGAGATTTATCTTTATCAATCAGTTTTATGAAGGCCCACCAACTATAATAATATTTTCCTTGATAATTAATTATTTTTAACTTAAATATTAGACAATAAAATATAAGTTTCAACGTCATATATACATGAATAGTTGGATTCTTTTTTCTTGTAAATATAACCAAATTATTAATATAAATGCAGTTAAGTAAATTAATCAAAATATTAACATTTATTCAATCAATAATAAATACTGCTTAATAGATATTTTTTCTCACTATTAGTTTTTCTAGATCTCGAGTTCGAGTTTGAGTTCTAAAAGGTACTTGACGAGTCTTGAACCGAGAAATCGGACAAACTATAAAAAAAATATTTTCTCAATTAATATTGATTTATTATCAATTATATTATTATACAAAATAAGTTAATTATTTAAAAATAAAATATTTTATGATGTGTGAGTCATATTAAATAGTATTGATAGTGACTAACCACTAGAGAAGATTTTTGGTTAAAGTTGTTTTGAAGAGATAATTATTAGAGATGGATGATGTGAAATGGTTGGATGGTGTACAACCCTCTCACCATTATAGATGCTCTTAGCTATTCTCGACTACTCTCTATTATTAAAGTACTGTTAGTTACAATAAATTTTTCAAATTAATAATGTCAATTTTTATTTTACTAAGAGCGTGTTTTGTTTGAACAAAATGTACTAGGAAATAGAAATGAAAATTGGTATTACTTATTTGTAGTACCCCATCTGTGTGAGCTTAACTCGCATCTTTGCCCTAGACCGGTGGGCACCACACCCCCAGAATGTACTTCGTACATGGCTTGCCTTGCTTCATCACTAGACAAACATCACAACCACATCATAAGACTTTTTTTTTTGTTTAAAGTTTCATTTAAATACACATACTGGGGCAACCTCCTTCGAAGCTGGGTTCCTTTGTACCTTTCTTCTGGCCATCCGCCGTTGCTAAACTAGTAAAATGTCTACATACAATCTGCAATAGATACTTCCATGTAGGGAGCCATTTCCACTATGGTGACAGCGTTGCGATACCGAATAAGTTCTTTCCGGTCGAAAAAAAGGACCCTGTTATTGAAACACCTTTCCACATGATTTTGATTTGACAAAATTATTTAAGTAATGATAAAAATATTCTAATTTAAATGTTTTGATTTATTACACTAATGTGTTTGTTCAATGTTGAGTTTAATTGTTTATAAGACATTAAGATTAAAAAAGCCCAAAGGTCCATAAAGTGGAAGTTAAGCCCAAGTTAACACATCAAGACCATTCGGCTCAAAAGTTCAAAACGAAGCCGTATCAAGTAAAACAATGACTCAGCGAAAGAAGGATCGAGAAGCCTTCGAAGCAAAAGCTTCAAGTGGAAGCTGCTGAGTTGGACTACAATGCAGTCTGGACACCGGCAGACAATGTTCAACTTCTAGACAAAGTATTTCTACTTTGGGAAAAGTTCAGAAGGCGCAGGAAGCTGTCTCGTGGACTTTTCCTTAAATGTCGAAACATTCTGTCGAGGACTGACGAAGACAGAAGATGCAAGAATCCTATTGGCCAACGACGCTGAGCACGCCCAGAGTGATAATGACAGGAAGCCGTTTCCCTCCAATGGTTATTTCGAAATTCGAAATAACCAGGTGCCTCAAGTGTCACTATATAAAGGCCATCCATTTGGTTCAATCGATGCAGATCTTCAATTAGTCGAAACGCTGACCAAATTCATACTTGAAGTTCCTGTGAGAAAAGCAAAGCAAATACCTTACACCAATTCTTAATCTTTTTGTAAAAGTCTAGAGTGATTTTCAATCATCTAAAGTGTCTTAGCAATCGTTGTTTAGGACAAACACTTTATCATTTCTAGAAGAATAGAAAGGAGAGGCTGAGTACTCGGTTATAGTACTCAGCGTAGATATAGGAGTGAGTAGAGGTATAGAGGAAGGTACTCTTGTTATACTCAGCTTCTATCTGTAAAAGGTTTTGTGCTCTACCTTTAAAGAGCTCAGTAGAGAATTCAAAAAGCTCGGAACGAGTTTCGGAGACTGGACGTAGGCGGAGAGGCCGAACCAGGATAATGCTGCTGAGTAACATCTTTCTTACCCTTAAACTCCTTTAATTTATATTGCTTGCTATAAAACTGACTAAGTAAAGAACTCACGCTGAGTTAAGTTTACTAAGAAGCTGAGTTCAGGAATAGACTCTAAGTGCTATTTCCTGACTCAAGTAAAGAAGCAGACTTAGTCACAAGTTGACTAAGCTTGTGTCTTGAATCTACTTAGTGACGCTGTGTAAACCTTTTCATAAGAAAAGAAGTCAGCCTCAACGGACAAATTTTTAAATAGTTCCTATCCCCCCCCCCCCCCCCCTTGGAACTAACTTGTCATGTTATAAGGGATCAACACCTGTCATGTATAATGACTTTTTATGTTCTGCCACCAGGGGGGCTGCTAGAGCGGCTACTAACTTGGCGAATGCATCTGATTTATCGTTCTTTTTCTTTTATACGTGGCAGAATTAGAGTAGCTCGAACTCTTTCATGAGCTTCATAGCCATGGCGTGGTAGGGCATTAATTCAGGTTTGCATACTTCAAATGTAGCGTTGGTGAATGATTAACTGCGAATTCCCATAGGATCATGCGGACCGTTATACCAATTTGTAAGACTACCAGGAGGTCAGCAATGAGAATGAGCGCAAAGGATAAATTATAACGCCTTTTTTTCTCCTATTGCTCTATTTTCAAGTGAAAAAAAAAGAATTAGGACAGAACTGTGTACTGAAAATGTCTTAGGTAAAGGTCCCTTTTTCTCATATCTAATATACAGAAGAGGATTTTGGGAATCAATCCTCTTCGGTGATATTGTCGAAGTTTCACTCACCTCTATCCTTGCCCTTTCCTTGCTTGTAAGCCAAGCCTTCACATCTAATTGTAAGCGCTCCTCTATTATTGATATCCCCGCTTTTCCTATTCCTTGGGCTATGCGCAATTAACTGTTGAGACGGAAAAGTCGTCTTATTACCGCTCCCCTATGTTAAAAGGCTATGCACCTCGTCTTTTTTTTTTATATATGCTCCTTTTTAAGCCCGAGAAGCAGGCAAGCGTAGTGGACAAAAGTAGACTTGTGATGACGATAGGCATTTCACAGGGGCCTCCATAATACCTTCTTTTCTGACCTGGATCAAGGACTTTACCCGAGCCTAATCGAATCACTGGTCGAGTCCTCTTTTTTGGCACTTGAAATAGAGGAAAACTCTTGCGCTTCGCTATAAGAAGCAGGATACCCATATTTCACTTCAAAACTTTTCAAAGGAAAAAGGGCACTAAGATCCTTTTTTCCAAAAGTGGAATAAAAAGGGGCTCCGCGGACAGCTTTCGTTACTGCGGTATAGTAGAGCTGGCCAAGCATGGCATCGACTTAATAATGTCAATTTTTATTTTACTTAGAGCGTGTTTAGTTTGAACAAGATGCACTAGGGAATAGTACTCAAAATTGGTATTACTTTTTTTTTGTCTCTGGAAAATTTGATTTTTATCTCCTTAATATGATGAGATAATGTTTTCGAAATATATTATACTTAATTATAATAATAAAAATAATTTATTTTAATAAACTATTAAATCAGAATTTTTTTAGGATTGTTCACTAAAAAAAGGTATACTACAACACTTGTTTAATGCCGTTTTTTTGACATATGTCTCTATATTTTAAAATTTAGCTATGCTTTTGTACTTGTGTTGGTTTTATTGTTACTTAACGACATATTTTATTATATGTTGGCATTTTAAAAAAATTAAAGACGCTTTTGAAAAAGCATCGCCATTTTTTTAAAATTTGCGTTGTGAAAAAGTGTCTCGGTATTTTTCTATTTAAATATAGTTTTATTTTTTATCCCGTATTTAATATTTAACGACACTTTTTAATTTGTGTCTACTTGTTTAACAATTTAATAACGCTTTTAATTCTTATGATGGAATTTTTAAAAAATTAACAACGCTTTTAAAAAAAGTGTCGATATTTCTAAAAAGTTAAAGACAGGTTAAATTTTCTGTCGGTAAAAAGTGTTAAGGTATTATTTTTTCTAATTTAAAGAGATTTTTTAATTTTGTCCTCTATTAAAAATGCAACCACATTATAAGAAAAATTGCAATTGACAAACAAATGTTAAGGCGCAAGGGCATTTTTTACACCATGATATCGACATCTCTGCAAAACCTATACCTACCCATATCGAAACCTTTCCATCTTGGATTCACATCCTACCGTGCCCCAAATCCTTCCTTCGGCTTTTGCCTCTGTCTCCTCCACTACTCCGACCGTTTCTCTAATCCTACCGTGCCCCAAGACATAGGCAGAAATCGCTAAAAAGCTAGGTGTTTCAGAATCAAATCACCTAAATTTTTTAGTTATAGTAATTATAAAGTTATATATTATAAAATAGTAATATTTAACATACTTTAATTATTAATTAAAATGGTAATAAATATAATATTTTGTATTAATCATATCTTTCTCTCTCTCTCTATAAATAAATAAATAAATAAATAAATATATATATATATATATATATATATATATATATATATATATATATATATATATTGATAACCTAGAACCAATTAAGATTGGCTTGAGAGGTTAAGGGTCCCAAATCGCTTAAGTTATATCTTGAGTTCGAGTCACAACGTACGCAGAAAGCTTTAATTGATAGATGATCATCTAAATGGTGCCTCACAAATCTCGAACAGAAAATCAAACAAACTATAAACAAACCGATAACCTAGAAATATGTAAAAGCTTGTACTAAATTTACATTTTTTTTCTTTTTAACATATTATTAAAATGAACTTAAGATATTAATCATGATTCTTATTTTTTTGTTTCTTTACATACATCTAATAACATAAATAACATATAATTAAATTTCAAAAATATTATCGCGCCAAGTATATTAGATAAAATAAACATGTCTTATGTCATAAAAATATATAATGTCTAATTCGTACCGTATTATTTGGTAAGTTTGCTGGTCTAGATTTTGTAGTTACTTCGATTTTCCCTGTAGATGACAAATAACTCTGCATCTTCTGTCTACGTAGGGTATACTTGGATGTAGGTTATTGGAGGTTAAATAATGGAAGGTTAATGATCTAACCTTGCTTGAGAGAAGAATGTTACTAGAAGGAAAGGACACTGCAACCAAAATTGCTTATAGAGGCAGTTTTTTTTTTGTTTATAGGGGCGGTTAAAACCGCCCTACAAGGTCTAGGGGAATTTTTACCGACCACCCCAAATCTATCGCCAAATGGGACCGGAGCTACAAATTAGCGACGAAAATCATCACCGACGGGGTAGAGTAAAAATTAGCAATGGATTTGTAGGGACGGTTTAAACCGCCTCTATACCTGATTCTATAATATCCATTTTGACCAAGGGGCAGTTAAAACCGTCCCTATATAATTTAAGCATTATTTATTATATATATATATACTGGTTTTTATATTCCAATGTGCTACCTACAATAATTATTAGTTAATTTAAATATACATATCAATTCAAAAAGAACATATAATATACATGATTCTAAAATTTAAAAAAAAAACTAAATTTAATGAAGTATGTCATTTCAATATCATTAGCTTGATATTGCAACACTAATGTCATTTCAGTATCAAAATAAAACCATAACATGATATTCCCTCTTGTTTCTAAGTTGTTGATGCTCCATCTGTGCTCATTGGAAATCTCGACACAAATGGCATTGCCTCTGAGTGCCAATTTGCAACATCACGAGCTCTGACTGCCAATAATGTGCTTCCCTTTGTCACGAGATTTTACCATTATCTCAAGTCTACTCCTAGAATGCCTTTCAACTTGAGCTCCCACCCAAATTAGAGGTTTCACCTGAAACCTTAAAATGTAAAGCTCAGACTAGTCTATGATGTAATTAATCCTTGTATGACCTGTAATTTACTAATAAAATTGAGCTAATTACCTAACAACTACATAAACACAAACACAAATTTAACAAATAAAGAAAGACTCATAAAACTAATTACTTTGTACTTGAGAGATTTTATTGCAAGCTCTTACCCATGCCAAGCAACAGGAAGTCATGGCTCAGACTTGAGAAGCTCTTCAACAGAGTTTCTGTACATGCTTATGAGGTCCATGTTATTGGCAGGGGCGAAGCCAACTTAGAGCCCGAGGGGGCCGAAGTCCCCCGCCACCGGCTCCACCCTTGAGTATCGTTAATTTTGTCCCGTCTAGCCCTCCCTATTATTGATGTATATTTAACCTATGTAGTAAGAATAGCTTAAAGTAGTTGAGTTGGTTTAACAGTCTTGTTTTAAAGGGAGAGGTCATGGGTTCAAACCACACCAAACTTTTTTTTTTTGTTTTATTTGAACTTTATTTTTTTAATTGGACTTTTTATTGTTTTATTTGAATTTATTTTTATTATATCTCTTTTCTATAAAAAAAAATCAGTTTCTTACATTTGAGACTCAATTAATTTAATTTCTAAATTAAATTTTATGAAAATTATAAAAAAATTATATCTAAAAATAAAAAAAGTGTGAAAATGTTATAATTTTTAGCCAACATATCAAAACGATAAAGTTTCGGTATGACCAAACTCATTTTTTTGTTTTATTTGAACTTTATTTTTCAATTGGACTTTTTATTGTTTTATTTGAATTTATTTTTATTATATCTCTTTTCTATAAAAAAAAATCAATTTCTTACAGTTGAGACTCAATTAATTTAATTTCTAAATTAAATTTTATGAAAATTATAAAAAATTTATAGCTAAAAATAAAAAAATGTGAAAATGTTATAATTTTTAGCCAACATACCAAAACGATAAAGTTTCGGTGTGCTCGAAGCTTCAAAAAATTTGCCCAGTCCTAACGGACTGGAGTTCGAAAAATTATTTTTAATAGTCGGACTAAAATTAGTCCCCCAGGTGTCGATTCCTGGCTCCGCCACTGGTTATTGGAATAGACCAATTCGTGTAAATAGCAAATTGCAACTACTAACTAAAGAAAAATTCTTGAATTACGTATCACAAACATGCGTTTATTTAGTAATTGCTCGGTTTCCTCCAGCTTACGTTTATGCCCGTCCACATTCTGCATCAATATATCAGAGGAATGACCATAATTCATACCAAGAAAATCTGAAATGGCTAAAAAACTTAAAGCCACAACTCAATCCATAAATTTTGATATTGGAAGGTAATAACAAAGAATCAGAAATAGAAAAAGACCTTTATGTGTACAAGAAATAGAAATCCTTGGAAATCAAGGAATACTAACCTATCTAGGATTCACTCGGTTTATATACCTGTATTACGAGTCTTGTTGCCTTAATTAAGAAACAAGATAGAATTTAATCGACAAATATCTTTTATTGACTCAAAATTATATAAGCTTTTGAGATGCAGTTTTGTTGGAATTTAGTGTCCTAAATACAATTGTTTTGGATATTAATATTAATGAATAAATTATTTATTTGATCATTTATTTAATCATATATATAGCATTAATATGTAACTATATATAAAGGCACAAATCTTTCACAAAGGAAGTAATCCTAAGTTTATTCAAGTAGTTATAAAGTGTTCATACAAACATGAAGTGGGGCTATACTTTATAATAGACTGATAGACTTAAAGTAAAGTAATATGTTATAGGGATTGGCATATTGTTGTCGAGACTTGCATGTAACAGTGTTTTCTGTGGAGACAGAAAGATGATCTCACAAGCTTTAGATATTCTGATATCTAGATAGTTACATGGATCTGATGAAGGAGTTCATTAGGATTGGGACCCGACTTGAGATAACAGAATGGAGTGATTTATCTAATGTGTCAACTGTTCATCTCATCGGTATTAGTAGGTATAACTAATCCTCAGACTCAAACATTCATTAATTAGTAATTCTGGATTGCGGAGTCTGATACTTTGATTCTGTGCGAGCACGATCCAATAGGTGAGAGCCTAGGGTGTGTGAGAGCAGGGTTGGGTATCACACGAAGTAATTACAGAATGGTTAATGTCAAATTGAGCATTCGTCACTCCCAATAAATGGGAGATATATCCAAAGGGCTGCTTGTGTTGAATTGACTGAAATCCTTGCAAGGTGATACAGTTAAGAGTAGAAATAAACATTTTACTTAACTTATCTTTCAGATTGAATTTAACATGTACAAGTAAAACCGGACTCTTCGTTATATGTAACCTTGACACATTCTATGGTTATAAGGAATTGACCGACAGGATATAGTTGATGAAGGATCGTATTATACTGTACCTAATACAGAAAGGTTAATGTCAGTTATCAACCTGACTTCTTAATTGCTCTGGGGGAATATCATAGGTTCTGCTAGTAACAACTCTCGACGGTATTCCGTTATATATATGTTGGAATTAATCGTAATGAATAATTTCAAATGATATATACGGCTAGTGGCAATAAAGAACCTAATGGGTCGCATATGGGACTTGGAATCGGAGGACGAAAATGTAATTAGTGGGACATACACATATGGGCCGAAATTTGTATTAATTTAGGGATAAATTAATTTGATTAATAATTATAATTTGATTATGGTTATCAATTAAATTAAAAGATTATCTGATAATATTAATTAGAAGTTTTTATGTGATTGAAACTCTAATCAATTATCCCTAACATTAATTAATTATTAATTTGATTAATAATAATTATCTAGATATAATTAGTTATTATTTAGATAATAGTAAAGTGTTTATTTAATTATCTAATTAGGAATCCTATTCCGAATAAGATTCCAATTATTTAATTACCTAACACAACTGGGATTAGGGTTAAGAAAAGTCTATAAATAGACTCCCTAAACCCTAAAATTCGACCAACATAAAAAGGGAGAGGAGGAATCGTTCCGTCTTTCGTCTCGGCTAATTTACTTTATTTCTTACTCCCTCTTTGATATCGTATCGATTTCTGTTAGAGGCAATCATTGCGATTGCTATTCATTGAAGGTTGATCACTGATTATCTTTTGTTTTTGTGTTGAATCAAACGTTCGTGGTTCACGAGTTGATAATAACAAGTTGTGGGCACTTCGTTTGCAACGGTAGATAGTTCATCAGTAAAGGTATTACTATCTATCCCTCTTTATATGAAATAACAATTAACAGATCTTGGAAAAGAGAAATAGATAAAATAGATAAAATTTTATTATTCCGCTATGCCTAGGCTTGTCTATTTTCCTACATTGGTATCAGAGCCTATGTTAATCTGTTATTTCATATATGTAAATAAAAGAGTTTTTCAATCCGATTGAATAGATTTATTGTTAGGTTAAATTAATTAATCGATTAGTTCAATTAACCTAACGATAAATAAGTTTTGATTACTTTTTAATTAAAACTGATTATGCATAGTTCCTGATTATTTCGGTTGATAATCGGTTTTAAACAAAATCTAAAATTTTATAGTTAGATAATTAAAACGTTTTGTTTTATTAAATCTAAAAGATAAAACTGTTTTAATATTCTGAAAATTGTTTTGAAACTGTTTTAGAACAATTATATATATTTATATTTAAAAATATATATATATATATATATTGATAGCAGTTCGGGGTCGCTGCCGCGAGGCGGCAACCCCGAACCGCTATTTGCGGCTGGTTGCTGCCTTGCAGCAGCAACCAGTAGCGGCGGACGCCGCTGCCTTTACGGCAACAGCGTCTATCCGCTAGCTGCTGCCCTACGGCAGCAGCTATGCCAAAGGGTCGGGCCGATTAAATCGGTCCGGCCCGATTGTTGGTACCGGGTTTTAAAATTGTTTTAAAATAACCCGTTATATATATATATATATATATATATATATGTTTCAGAATATAATAATTTGTTTTGATTATCAAAATCAATTTATTTAAAAGTTTGTTTTACCTAAATATTTGATATAAGTAATTCAAAGCATTAAATGAATTATTCGAATTAATTAGGATATGCATAATTGAAATTGGATGAAAATTAATTTAAGTTGTTAATTTGATTAACTTAAATATTACATAAATAGTTTGTGTAATCAACCAATTAAATTTAATTTAATTGAGTCTATTCATGTTTGGCATTATGGACATATTAGACCCTCTTTAATAGTTATTTAGTCTTTTGGTATTTAAATAGGACATACATGTCCTGCCTTCTTTTACTCTCTGTTGTATTTCTCTTCTCATCCAAATCCCTTCAAGTAAATTGAAGTTTTCCTTGAAATTGAATATTGTTGTAATTCAAGGCGCCAAGGAGAAGACGGAGGACCCAAAGAGAAATATGTAATAGTTAGTATTTCCCTAGGGTGACCCTTTATTCTGTTTCTGGCTCAACGGAATAAACTTAGAGATATGTCCATAATTGTCAATGTTGAATGTATGAATGTTTGATGTATGCTAAGGCAAATCAAGGCTAGGTTAGATTATGAGACTTAAATAAATCCCTCACTAATCAAAAGTTAAGTAAATAAGCAAGTTATTAAAATCGGTTGCCCCTCCCTAATATTATAATTCAGCCGGCAGTACTGGGGGCCTTTGGGTTGTTGAGTAAACTCAAGCTCGGGGTCTTATGGTAACACCTGAATTATCGAAAAATTATTTTTCACGAATATGGGGTAATGCTTAAATTAGGATACAATAATTGGATGAGTAAACTCATGTTGTTCTAACCTAATGGGCAATATGGTTGGGATTGATAAACGACACATATCAGTTACTAATGTGGTTAGTAACCCAACAACCTAGAAATCACATGTTTTGATGTGATTGATTACATGAATCTACCTAATGAATGAAACTAGCTTGTTGAGTAAACTCAAGGTGAAATTTCAGGAGTTAGGATTCTAGCTCACTAAAGAAATTGTGAATATCCTTCGAATTAATATAGAGGGTTATTAATTTGGTAAAATAGTGGGAGCAATTTGAAAACATAAAAGTCCAACGTATTTAAATTGTAAGTGAATTAAACAAATGAATAACATCCGTCACTTTTCTCACTCTCAGGTTAATTTTACTCTAAAAACAATCATGTCGAAAACCAATCTAAGAAATATCCTTACCGATAAAAAGTTGAATGGTTCAAACTTCACCGAATGGTATCGCAACCTCAAAATCGTTTTGAAGTTCGATAAGGTAGGGTATGTACTTGATACACCGATATCCTCTATCCCGACTTTTAATGCACCCATCGAAAAGATCAAAGCTTACTTGAAGCATAAAGCTGATGATAATCACGCAAGAAGCATTGCACTTGCATCTATGCCACTGGAATTGAAAAGGCAACATGAGGAGATGGATGCCTATTCCATGGTCGCGCACCTAAAAAAATTGTTTGGGAATCAAATTCGGTGCTAGCACTACGAAATAACGAAGCAGCTATATAGATGCAAGATGCAGGAGGGCAAGTCTGTTATGACACATTGTGTCAGGATGATTGGCCTTATTACCAAGTTTTCTAGTATTGGAGATGCGATGGATCATGAACTAAGTGTGGACTTACTTCTTCAATCCCTCCCCGAGAGTTATTCACAGTTCATCATGAACTACCAAGTGAGTGGCTTGCAAACCTCTCTTGAAGAGCTTGCAAATATGCTCGAGACGGTCGAGCCCAATATAAAAGAAAACAAGGAAATACTGGCCCTTGCTACTGAGGGATCAAAGAAGAGGAAAGGGAATCCTCCCAATCCTAACTATCCCAATAATGGCGAGGGGGCCATGCCCACCGAAACAAAGGGGATGCAAGTCAAGAAGCCCAAAGGGGAATGCTACTTCTGTGGTGAAGATGGGCATTGGAGGAGAAATTGCAAGGAGTACCTAGCTTCTCTCAAGAAGGGAATGGACGGTGCTGCAACTTCTGGTATGTTCTATATTGAAATTAACTCAATTTCGCAGTCTGAATCTTGGGTATTAGATACCGGATGTGGATCTCATATTTGTATGAATATGCAGGAACTAAAACATACTAGAGAATTGAAGAAAGGAGACATAAACTTGCGAGTTGAAAATGGTGCAAGGATTGCCGCACTCGCAATTGGAAACTATGATCTACATCTACCATCAGGACTTGTAGTAGTGTTAAGGAACTGTTTGTATGTTCCGGATATGTCTCGTAACATTATTTCTATTAGCTGTCTAGTAGAAGATGGCTTTCATGTTTCAATTAAGAACAATAATTGTGAATTTTATAGAAACAAAGTTTTCTATTTTTCAGGAATATCATTGAATGGGATTTATGTTTTCAATGATAAAGTTTCTGCTTTCACAATTGATACCAAAAGACTTAGATTAGATAACTCAACTTACTTGTGGCATTGTCGTTTAGGCCATATAAACCAGAGACGCATGCTTAAGCTACATCAAGATGGGCTTATAGACTCAATTGATTGTGAATCGATGGGAACGTGTGAGTCATGTTTAAAAGGAAAAATAACAAAGACACCCTTTAGCAATAAAGGTCAGCGTGTATCAGACACTCCAGGATTAACACATTCAGATGTATGTGGTCCTATGTCAGTCCAAGCAAGAGGAGGATTCAGATACTTCATTAGTTTCATAGATGATCATACTAGATATGGTTATATCTATTTGATGAAACACAAGTCAGAAGCTTTTGAGAAATTCAAATGCTTTAAGAATGAAGTTGAGAATCAAACAGGAAAGACTATCAAAATACTTCGATCTGATCGAGGTGGAGAATATCTTTCTGAAGAATTTATGAGTTATCTAAATGAATGTGGAATATGCTCACAATGGACACCTCCTTATACACCACAACACAATGGTGTATCAGAAAGGAGAAATCGCACCTTACTAGATATGGTACGATCCATGATGAGCACCACTGCTCTTCCAAAATTATTCTGGGGCTATGCCTTAGAAACTGCCCTATTTACCTTAAACCGAGTTCCAACCAAATCCGCCAATTCCACACCATTCGAACTGTTCGTTGGTAGAAACCCCATCTTCTCTTTCATAAGAATATGGGGATGTTCAGCATACGTCATATGTATTGTGTCAGATAAATTAGATCCCAAATCTGACAAGTGTTTCTTCATTGGATACCCAAAGGAAACTATGGGATATTACTTTTATCATCCAGATGACCAAAAGGTAATAGTATCCAAACACACAATGTTTCTAGAGAAAGAGTTTCTGGAAGAAACACAGAATGGAAGCGCGATTGAACTTGAAGAAGTTCAAGAGGAATCACATGTTGAAAACGCGGAAGAAGTTGAACCCGCACCCGTTTCACTAGATGAAACACAAGTGTCATATCCTACACGTAGGTCTCAGAGAATTCGTGAACTCCCAGTTAGATATGGTTTTTTAGTGGGAGATAACGAATTGGTTCCCGTGTTAGACGATGAACCTGAAACCTACGAAGAAGCTCTTGCTAGTCCAGAATCTAGAGCATGGCTTGAAGCCATGAATTCTGAAATGGACTCCATGTATACTAACCAAGTGTGGACTTTGGTTGATCCACCAGAAGGGACAAAACCCATTGGGTGCAGGTGGATCTTCAAGAAGAAGACTGACATGGATGGAAACGTTAGTACCTACAAAGCTAGGTTAGTAGTGAAAGGTGATAACATCGGGATATTATCCAAGGGATCAAAGGAGATATTTACCCAAACGACTGCGTATCGAACCGGTCAAAGAAGGCCATGGCATATCAGGCAAGGACATTCGATGGGCGGATCACCAAGACTCCGCCACACGAGATCCGTAGTCAAACCTACGTTAGATTCGCCATCACCCTTCGATCCGCCAGCTGAACAGCTGAGCCGATTCATCAATAAAGGCTATTAATGAGCTAACGGACATACTTAAAGGAAACCAGTAACCGCCATTAATGAAGCATTAATGGAGACTTTCTAGTTACTAAAGGTAATAACTTCATGACTATATATAGCTTACATCACAAGCTATCAAGGTACACATTCTCACAACCCTAGCTACCCTACTTTGTGAATTATGTTTATTCCTCCATTCTCTATACTGACTTTGGCATCGGAGCTTCCTCCCGTCGAACCCAATGACGCCCCCACAGGGACGGAAGTTAATCAGAAATTCCCCACTAGTCATCAATTGGTGCGGTGAAGGTGGATCCCTAACCAAATAAGGGTTTCGTTCACATTATAAGACATGACGAGTGGAGGGCCTGATCCCTCCTCAGGGGTTGAAACGCCCTTAGTAACCCCATCATCCAATCCTGTTACAAACGCTGGTCGCGTTGATCCCTCCTCAGGGATTGAAGCTCCTACGGTATATGGTGAGAGAAGTATGTCACCTGACACATTTCTTGAAATATGTGCGGGATCCATACGAAAAGAGTTTGGCCCTGAGATGGAAAGCCGCTTAAGGTCGTACATGTTAATTCCCCCGCTTCGACGTACGGCACCAACTCCTACGGCATCCCAATGGCAAAATGTTAACATAGGACCAAACGCTCGTGATTCCTCATTTTTTCACTCTCAATCTGCGGATTCCACGGTAATTACTTCTGTGGTAGCCGGTGACCCGCCATTAAATCGGCGACTGTTTTCTGACAGAGCGGAAGGGAGTTGGAGAAATGATCAAGCTTTTCCTGAGGGACCTGCAAACCCAAGGCTTAACATTGGCGGGACTCGAGCTCTCGATAGTGCTAGGTCAAATTCCCCAGAGGGTGGACCGGAGGGTCGAAAACACAAAAAGCGTAGGAAGACGACAGGAAAGGGACGATCTAAATCTCCATCTCGCCCAAAGCATAGATCCTCCCGGAGAGGTAGATCTCCTCCACCCCCAGAACGTAGAAGGTCTCCTCCACCCCCAGAACGCAAAAGGAGTAAGCGACCAATTGAGGAACCTCGTCAAGATAGACAGCATCCGCCTCCTAATCCAGGAGCTAATGGGTAAGCTCCACCAGGAGGACGAGGAGGAAGTGGTCCACCAGGAGAGCGAGGAGGAAGTGGTTCGCCATCGGATCCTTCATCTAATTCCAGTTCTTCATCATCTCCGAGTAGATACCCACGCAGAGGACGTTCCAGGGAGAATCACAGGAATATAGAGGATCTAATCAGAGATGAGGTGCGCCGCCAAAATGAAGAGAATGTGAGACATAACCCATTCGCCAATCGGGATTCACCCTTTACAGCGTGGATCGAAGCTGAAGAAATGGATAGGCACTTTAAAATTCCTAATATCCCCGTCTACACGGGCGTGGACAACCCTGAAGCCCATGCCAGAAAGTACCGCATGTTGCTCAACCTTAATCGGGCCAGTGAAGCAGTGTTGTGTCGGATGTTTATCACCACGCTTGGTGGTCCCGCCTATGATTGGTTCCAATCTTTACCTCCAGGATCAATAGACGGCTGGGATCAGTTGAGTAGAGAGTTTTGTGCAAAATTCGTCGGGTGCATCCCTCCAGTGGTCAAATCGCGGAAGCTTTTTGAATTGAAACAGAAAGCAAACGAACCCCTTCGAGAATATGTTGACAATTTCAACAAATTGTGTATATGGATTGTTGATGTGGACGTCTCCATGGCGGTGGAAGCTCTAGTGAAAAACACCACGTGTAAAAGCTTGCAGGAAGATCTAATCAGAAAGAAGCCTAGAGGTATGGCAGAATTGATAGAAAGATGCAAGGATTTCATGGAGGTGGACGACATCCGCAGGGAGTCAGTATCTCCGCCTAAGAGGGACAAGGGCGAATCTCGTAGACGGGATAAAGAAAAGGACAAACATCCTGACTCGTCATCCAGAGGCAGGTGCAGAGGCTCTAAGAACAAATCAGCATACATTTACACCATTAAACGCCTTCAAAAGCGAAGTGCTGATGTGGATAAAAAACAGCCAGCACAAGCGGAGCATTTCATACCCCGAACCAAAAGGGGGGGAGTACACCAACACATCAAAAAATCCCAAAAATTATTGCAAGTACCACATGAAGAATGGCCATGATACTGACGCATGTTGGGAGTTGGCCAGGGAGATAGAAAGGCTTATAGAAAGGGGAAAGCTAGACAGGTTCGTCCAAAATGATAACAAGAAAGGAGATAATGATAAGTCAAGGGATGATCAGAAAAAGAAGGCGAAGGGGACCATCAATGTCATAGCAGGCGGACCAGGATATCAACCTGTGCTGAAGAAGGCAAAGACCACCGCTCTGGATAGGGCATCACTCAATCGCCCTTTTGCAGACGTAGGCCCAGAAGTTCCCCCTCACGCAGACGCTCTAGTCATTACCATGATAGTAGAAGGATGGGAAATGAAAAGAGTAATGATTGACACTGGAAGTTCGTGCAACGTCATTACAAGAGGAGCATTCGCCAAACTTATGGTTGATCCTGTCCAAGTGGAAACCACTATTGTGGACATCCTAGGAGTAACGGGGCACACAATCCAAACAAAGGGACATGTAACGTTAGATTGCGAGTTGGCGGACGAAGATCAAACCTGGAAGGGAGATCTGGAGTTCTCCATTATAGATGGTCAATTGGCCTATAATATTGATAACATCGGGATATTATCCAAGGGATCAAAGGAGATATTTACCCAAACGACCGCGTATCGAATCGGTCAAAGAAGGCCATGGCGTATCAGGCAAGGACATTCGATGGGCGGATCACCAAGACTCCGCCATACGAGATCCGTAGTCAAACCTACGTTAGATTCGCCATCACCCTTCGATCCGCCAGCTGAACAGTTGAGCCGATTCCTCAATAAAGGCTATTAATGAGCTATTAATGAGCTAACGGACATACTTAAAGGAAACCAGTAACCGCCATTAATGAAGCATTAATGGAGACTTTCTAGTTACTAAAGGTTATAACTTCATGACTATATATAGCTTGCATCACAAGCTATCAAGGTACACATTCTCACAACCCTAGCTACCCTACTTTGTGAATTCTGTTTATTCCTCCATTCTCCATACTGACTTTAGCATCGGAGCTTCCTCCCGTCGAACCCAACGACGCCCCCACAGGGACGGAAGTTAATCGGAAATTCCTCAATAGTCATCAATTGGTGCGGTGAAGGTGGATCCCTAACCAAATAAGGGTTTCGTTCACATTATAAGACATGATGAGTGGAGGGCTTGATCCCTCCTCAGGGGTTGAAACGCCCTTAGTAACCCCATTATCCAATCCTGTTATGAACGCTGGTCGCGTTGATCCCTCCTCAGGGATTGAAGCTCCTACGGTACATGGTGAGAGAAGTATGTCACCTGACACATCTCTTGAAATATGTGTGGGATCTATAGGAAAAGAGTTTGGCCCTGAGATGAAAAACCGCTTAAGGTCCTACATGTTAATTCCCCCGCTTCGACGTACGACACCAACTCCTACGGCATCCCAATGGCAAAATGTTAACATAGGACCAAACGCTCGTGATTCCTCATTTTTTCACTCTCAACCTGTGGATTCCACGGTTATTACTTCTGTGGCAGCCGGTGACCCGCCATTAAATCGGCGACTGTTTTCTAACGGAGCGGAAGGGAGTTGGAGAAATGATCAAGCTTTTCCTGAGGGACCTGCAAACCCAAGGCTTAACATTAGCGGGACTCGAGCTCTCGATAGTGCTAGGTCAAATCCCCCAGAGGGTGGACCGAAGGGTCGAAAACACAAAAAGCGTAGGAAGACGACAGGAAGGGGACGATCTAAATCTCCATCTCGCCCAAACCATAGATCCTCCCGGAGAGGTAGATCTCCTCCACCCCCACAACGCAGAAGGTCTCCTCCACCCCCACAACACAGAAGGAGTAAGCGACCAATTGAGGAACCTCGTCAAGATAGACAACATCCGCCTCCTAATCCAGGAGCTAATGGGCAAGCTCCACCAGGAGGACGAGGAGGAAGTGGTCCACTAGGAGGGCGAGGAGGAAGTGGTTCGCCATCGGATCCTTCATCTAATTCCAGTTCTTCATCATCTCCGAGTAGATCCCCACGCAGAGGACGTTCCAGGGAGAATCACAGGAATATAGAGGATCTAATCAGAGATGTGGTGCGCTGCCAAAATGAAGAGAATGTGAGACATAACCCATTTGCCAATCGGGATTCGCCCTTTACAGCGTGGATCGAAGCTGAAGAAATGGATAGGCACTTTAAAATTCCTAATATCCCCGTCTACACGGGCGTGGACAACCCTGAAGCCCATGCCAGGAAGTACCGCATGTTGCTCAGCCTTAATCGGGCCAGTGAAGCAGTGTTGTGTCGGATGTTTATCACCACGCTTGGTGGTCCCGCCTATGATTGGTTCCAATCTTTACCTCCAGGATCAATAGACGGCTGGGATCAGTTGAGTAGAGAGTTTTGTGCAAAATTCACCGGGTGCATCCCTCCAATGGTCAAATCGCGGAAGCTTTTTGAATTGAAACATAAAGCAAACGAACCCCTTCGAGAATATTGACAATTTCAAAAATTGTGTATACGGATTGTTGATGTGGACGTCTCCATGGCGGTGGAAGCTCTAGTGAAAAACACCACGTGTAAAAGCTTGCAGGAAGATCTAATCAGAAAGAAGCCTAGAGATATGGCAGAATTGATAGAAAGATGCAAGGATTTCATGGAGGTGGACGACATCCGCGGGGAGTCAGTATCTCCGCCTAAGAGGGACAAGGGCGAATCTCGTAGACGGGATAAAGAAAATGACAAACATCCTGACTCGTCATCCAGAGGCAGGCGCAGAGGCTCTAAGAACAAATCAGCATACGTACCATCATTTACACCATTAAACGCCTCCAAAAGCGAAGTGCTGATGTGGATAGAAAATAGCCAGCACAAGCGGAGCATTTCATACCCCGAACCAAAAGGGGGGGAGTACACCAACACAGCAAAAAATCCCAAAAATTATTGCAAGTACTGTTGGTCCCTTATAACGTTACAAGTATAGTTCCAAGGGGGGGTTAGGAACTATTTAAAAATTTTAAGCTAGGGCAGGCTTCTTTTTCGTGAGAAAAAGGTTTGGACAGCGGCGCTGAGTGAATATCAAGATACTGGCTTAGTCAACTAGTGACTAGGTCAGTTTCTTTACTTGAGTCAGGAGGTAGCACTTAGAGTCTATTCCTGAGCTCAGATATTGAATGCGCACAACTCAGCTTGACCTCTTTACTTGGTCAGTTTTTTTGTTTAAGCAAGCAATAAATATATAAAGGAGTTAAAGGTTAGAAATATGTTACTCAGCAGATTTATCCAGGTTCGGCCTCCAAGCCTACGTCCTGTCCCCAGAACACGTTCCGAGATTTCGAATCCTCTACTGAGCTCTTTAAAGGTAGAGCCTCAAACCTTTTACAATCTTAGCAACTGAGTATAACAAGAGTACCTTCCTCTATACCTCTACTCAATCCTAATCTCTTGCTGAGTACTATAACCGAGTACTCAGCCTCTCCTTTCTAATCTCTAGAAATGATAAGTGTTTGTCCTAAACAACGATTGCTAAGACACCTTAGATGATTGAATAATCACTCTAGACTTTTACACAAATGATATGAAATTTGGTGTAAGATTGCTTTGCTTTTACTTGCAGAACTTTGCGTAGAGATTTGGTCAGCGTAATGGCTTGATCAAGTTCTGTTGTTGTTTTTGAAGTATCTGGATGGCCCTATTTATAGAGACGTCTGAAGACATCGGTCATTTCGAATTTCGAAATAACCGTTAGAGGGAAACGGCTTCCTGTCGTTGTCATCCTGACTTGCTCAGAGCTCTCGGCCAATCAGATTTGAGGATCTTCTGTCCTCGGTCAGCTTTTGGTCAGCTCTGCAGAATGTCTCTCCATTTACGGTAAGGTCAACTAGACAGCATTCTGTGTCTTCTGAACTTTACCCAAAGTGGAATCACTTTGTCTGGAAGTTGTTCTTGCTCAGTTGCTGTCTTGTACTGTTTGTCGAATCAACTCAGCAGCTTCGTCCCGAAGTTGTTCCAGGAAGGTTTTCTAGATCCTTCTTCCGCTGAGCTGCGTTTTGTACATAACGACAGCGTTTTGACATACGCGGGCCGAGTTGCCTTAAACTGTTTGACTTGGGCTTTGACTTCCGTATTGGGCTTGGGCCTTTTAATCCTTGTGTCTTATAAATAATTTTAACTCAACATTTGAACAAACACATTAGTAGAATAAATCAAAGCATTTAAACTTAGTGTGTTTAGAATATATTTTAATTGTACTTAAACAATTTTGTCAAATCAAAATTATGTGGAAAGGTGTTTCAACAAACTCCCCCATTTTGATGTTGGCAAAACTATTCAGCGAAGAACTCAGTATTGAGCTCCCCCATGATAGTTGACCTATTATAGCTTAGCCAACTCCCCTGTAAGGGTTGAGGTACTGACTTAGCTTTACTCTAAACATTTAAAGGTTTAATCGAGTAAGTATAAGGTCAGTTTTCGGATATAGGTCAGCTCACGGAACATATTCTATTTTACTCAGCATTAAGCGGAAGGTTTTAACATTCAGAGGGCGCTGAGTAATTTGTTGTTCAATGAGTTTTTATAAGACAATGTTTTATAAACATACAAGTCAATGTCATACATGTTATCAGCATTGAGTATAATCAATAAGTTTTATAAGCATTAACCATAGTTGATGTACTGAAGATAACTTAATACTCAGCATCGAATATAATAACTCATAACTCATGTATTGGATAAAAGGATGCAAGTATTGATATTAATATAAGTAGTCAGTATACAAGAAAAAGATAGGCTAAAAGAAATAGGATAACTCAATCATAGCATAAACGGATCTAGCCTATTTCTATTTCTTTTTCTTAGACTGAGGCTGACTACGCTCAAGCTGTGTTCTAGCTTGTTCTTTCTCCCCCGTTTTGTCAGCATCGGGAGGAGGAATCCTAAAGGCGTCGGTTAAGACGGCTCTGGTCAGTTCCGTGGACAGCGTCTTAAGTCTATTGGCGCTTTCATTGACACCATCAAAAATAGCAACTCCATCATCTGATACCTCGGTAGGTATATTAAGTTCAGCAGCGCTGATCATGCTTACTATGAAAGCTTGAGATTTACCTATCCAGGTAAGTGCTTCGGTCAGACCAGCAACGACTTGATGAAATGTCTTTAGCAAGGCAGTGTCATAGTATTGGCGCTGAACGTTGTTGTGATGTACATGAGTAAACGTTCGTTGCACATTGGTCAGAATCTCATTTTGCTTCATTGCGTCGGTGTCCATCTCTTGTTTGTTTAAGTTCAGCAGACGAACTGCTTTACCAATTTGCTCCACTGAGCATTGAGAATAGGAGACCATTTGCTCGTTGGTTTTGATTTGCTCGGTGTGAAGCTGAGCAAAGAGCATTTTAACTTCATCAGAAGTGGCATATCGGGTGTTCGCAGCTGACAAAGTCTGAACTTGTTCGTGAAGAGCGTTGAGATGTTGAACTATTGTCAGCTGGATCTCAACCAGCTTTGCGATGGAATCCTGCTTAGCTTGCTGTGCTTGAAAGGTAACGATGACACTCAGTAAGTCCTTGAATCCCTTAACTTCGTTGAGAAGCTGAGTTACATGGGAGAGCTAAGATGTCTCAATAGTAGAAGATTCAGCAGCAGGAGGAGTAGTTTGTTGAAGGTCTTTGATCAAAGTTTGCACTGAGTCGATGATTCTTTTACCAGACTCAGTGGCATTCAAGTAGCTTAAAGAGACTTCATTAACTTGCCTGGTTTCCTCAGTTTGACCGGTTGGAAGAGGAGTCAGTGGAATAACATGGTCAGTGACTGGAAGTGTGTTTCCAATCTGCACTTGAGTCTCAGATAAAACTGATTGATCGGCAGAAGTGTTGATTGGAGAAGAAGTAATCTGAATACTGTCTGTGCTGACTGGAGCAAGGATGTTTTGAGTCAGCACTATGCTTGTTGTAACAGCATTGACGGGTATTGGCTCTACTTGGCTTGTAGAGTTTGCAGAAGCATTTAAGTCGGCGTGTTCCTTTGGTGAAGAAACAGAGGCTTGCTTTTCAAGGGAAACCGATGGAGTAGAAGATGGTTGTTTTTTGAAAAATTTCAGCTTGAGTTTAGAAGGGTCTTGGGTCGGCTTCTGAATGACAAAGTCAGGGACAGATGGTTTCTGAACAGGAGGGTCAATGACAGACTTCTGACTTGCCTTGATCAATCTTCTTTTTGGAGGAGGAGTGTCATCTTGTATAGATTCTCCTGAGTGAGAGGGAGAAGTTTCCTCTTGATCAGCATTAAGCTGGTCAGCTTGTTCTTGTTCATCTCCAGCAGCTAACTCAGATTGGCATGCTCAGTATCAACATCGCTAGCTGTCTCCTCGATATCCTCAGCATCATCCTGACCACCTTCTTCTTGTTCTTCATCTTCTTCACTATCGCCATCTAACTCTTCCTCAACTTGTGCAATGAACTGATCGTCCAGATGCACATCATCTTTTTGATGCTCAGCTACAGTTCCTAGACACTGTGTATAGTGAGAATCACCAGGAACAACGATATCAGTAGGAATAACGTCAATAGGATCCAGTGTAGAGGAATTCTGCTTCTTTTGTTGTTGCTCATCAACATTTGTTCTTTCCTCAATTTCAGGCTCATCTTTCCTGCTCCTTTTCTCAACTGACTTAGGTCTCTCCTGACAAGGTTCAGCAGCTGACTTAGGCTTCTTGGCCTGAGACTCAGCTTTCTTTGAAGGAGTCCCAACAACTTTTCTCTTTTGGGCAGCTGGAGCCTTTGTCCTTTTGCCTTGCTTTGGAGCTGTTTCCTCAGCTTGTTGTTCAGCAGCAACTTTCCCCTTCTTTATTGGCTGATTGAACTTCAAAGCCCTCAGCGAAGCCGCGGTTATCTCAGATCCTCTAGCCTTAGTTTCCTCAGATAGATCAATTTGATGATCTAAGAGGATTCTGGTGATGAGTGATCCCAGCCTGAGAGTTCCAGTGCTCCTTTGGAAGCCAGCAATCAGGAATACTAACATGTTGATCGGCTTGTATGTCAGCATATGCCATATGAAGCATTGCTCAAAGTTCGTTACTGAGGTTGTGCAGTTGATCTTTGGATAAATGAAGAAGGTCAGTAGATAGTGAGCCATCTTTTGGTGCTGACCCATTGAGGTGCTTGAGACTTCTCCTGAGTGGCCAGTGGGCTTACAAAAGGTGGTATCGTACCCAGTACCTTCATGATCTCCAGATCGCCTCAGTTTTGTTCCCTCATTCTTTAACTTCAGCAGGTTAGCGAGATAAGTAGGGTTTATGAAAATGGTTTTTCCTTTACCACAGTTATCAGATAGTCCTGGTTATCATCAGCGACTCGGAGATTGTGGTAGAACTCCCTTACTAGGTCAGGATAGGTGTGATCCCTAATGGAGAACAGCTCGGTCTAGCCATTTTGCGATATCCATTCGTAGAAGGGTTGCTTGGATGTCACGAAGGCCTCAGAAACCCATCGTGAGAAGTCTACTTTCCATTCCCTCACGTTTTCGAATACCTTTGTATAGGTTATGGCCTTGGTCGGCTTACCCTTAGAGGAGGTAGCATGGCCAGCTTTTCCTTTGCTCGGCGTAGTGACCTTGGTGGTTTCAGACAAAGTAGTTTGCCTGGAGGGTTCATCGGAGTTGGTCTTAGTGTGACCGGCACCGGAGATGTTGATGGAAACTCTAGTCATTGTTTCAGAAAGAAGATTGGGAGGCTTTGAGAGTCTTAGAGAGAGAATGCTTTGCCAGAAAATTCGGTAAGTGTAAAGAGACTAAAAAATGGGGATTTACCCATTATTTATAGCGGTGAGAAGTGGATCTTATCGAATCCATGTGTCAGTTTTGCCTTAGGATTGTCAACCGACAAAGATCCTTGCTTTTATGACACATTCGGCGCATACGTCATCCTAAGTGGCTATTCGCGTGCTTTTGCATTTAATGCAACGGATCTAACACTCA
Source organism: Euphorbia lathyris (assembly GCF_963576675.1). NCBI lineage: Eukaryota > Viridiplantae > Streptophyta > Magnoliopsida > Malpighiales > Euphorbiaceae > Euphorbia > Euphorbia lathyris. The sequence goes on along the minus strand of NC_088917.1, from coordinate 1,353,411 downwards.
GCGTTTAGAATAGTAAGCGTTTTATATTCTGAGTGGTCAGTAGTATATGAAAGGATGATTTCTCAGTTTTGAGATTACTACTCGGTGTGCATATTTACTCAATATTGATATGTATTTTGTGTTAAGTACTTAGCATAACAATCACTCAGCATGCATTTGCATAAATCATTCAGCATAGTAATTCACTCAGCATAAATTACATTTTAGAACAGGAATTTACTGAAGAGGATTAAACATACCAATGGCTTCTCTCAGTATGCTGAACTGTTCACGAGCCAGTGGTTTTGTGAAGATATCCGCAAGCTGCTCATCCGTTGGGACATAGGTCAGCTTTATCTCACCATTGAGTATATGGTCTCTAATGAAGTGATGTCGTATGCTGACATGCTTCATCCTGCTGTGTTGAATTGGGTTCTTTGATAGATCAATTGCACTTTTGTTGTCGCATTTGACCTCAATTGTCTTTGTCTGAACACCATAGTCTTCAAGCTGTTGCTTAATCCATAGGACTTGAGCAACACAGTGACCAGCAGCAATGTACTCAGCTTCAGTGGTAGACAAGGCTACTGACGCTTGCTTCTTGCTGAACCAGGATACAAGACAGCTCCCTAAGAAGTGACATCCTCCAGAGGTGCTTTTTCGTTCAAGTTTGTCCCGTCCATAGTCAGCGTTAATGTATCCAACGAGTGTGAAATCATGAGTGTTGGGATACCATAAACCTGCGTTCACTGAGCTTTGCAAGTATCTAAGGATACTTTTTACAGCAATGTAATGAGATTCCTTAGGATTAGATTGATATCTAGCACAGTAGCACACTGAGAACTGAATGTCCGGTCTACTTGCTGTTAAGTAAAGTAGAGAGCCTATCATACCTCGATATAATTTGCTGTCTACTGACTTACCATTCTCGTCAGCGCATAGGACAGTATCAGTGCCCATAGGAGTGGATATTGGCTTGCAATTTTCAAGATCATATTTCTTCAATATCTCCTTGGCATATTTAGCTTGACTGATGAAGATGCCATTCTTTCCTTGTTTGATTTGAAGTCCAAGGAAGAAGTTGAGTTCTCCCATCATCGACATTTCAAACTCAGTCTGCATTTGCTTGCTAAATTCCTTGCACATTGACTCATTAGTAGCACCGAAAATAATATCATCAACGTATATTTGAGCCAGCAGGGTATCTTTACCCTTTCTCTTAATGAATAAGGTTGTATCAGCTTTGCCCCTGACATAGTTTCTAGTCAGCAGGAAACTGGTCAGCCTCTCATACCAAGCACGTGGTGCTTGCTTGAGGCCGTACATAGCCTTTTTGAGTTTATAAACGTGGTTTGGGAATTTAGGATCCTCAAACCCTAGAGGTTGATTAACATATACTTCCTCGTTTATAACTCCATTAAGGAATGCACTTTTAACATCCATTTGGAATAATTTAAAGTTCATGTAATATGCATATGCACATAAAATCCTAATAGCCTCTAGCCTTGCCACTAGGGCAAAGGTCTCACCGTAGTCAATACCTTCTTGCTGACTGTAGCCCTGAGCTACAAGCCTTGCTTTGTTCCTGACTACATTTCCTTGCTCATCCAGCTTGTTGCGGAAGACCCATCTTGTTCCAATGGTCTTCTGACTCCTTGGATGTGGCACTAGTTCCCATACATCGTTTCTTCTGAATTGGTCAAGTTCCTCTTGCATTGCGCTCATCCAGAATTCATCTTCCTCAGCATCAGCGAAATTCTTAGGTTCCTGAACTGAGACGAAGGCTACGTTGCTGAGGTACCTCCTGAGTTGGTTTCTTATCATCAGGGTATTCTCAGCGGCATCAAGGATTGCACTCTTTGAGTGCCCTCTTGGAATTCTTATTTCCTTTGGTAGATTGATGTCTTGTGATGTCTATGTTTCAACAATCTCTGCAGGAGTAGACTGGTCAGTCAAAACAATTTGAGGTTCACTTTTACCTTTGGTCAGCCCTTGAGGGAATGACTCAGCGGCTATTTCTTGATCAGCTGAAGCTGAGTGTGGATCATCCTCAGTCAGCGGCTGGTATCTACCTGCAGGGTTAGTTTCATCGAACTCTACATGTATTGATTCTTCTAAAATTTGAGTTCGTTTATTGAAAACTCTGTATGCTTTGCTGTTTGTTGAGTAGCCTAAAAAGATAGCTTCATCAGCTTTGGAATCAAACTTAGCTAGGCTATCTTTGGTATTCAAAATAAAACATTTACAGCCAAAGGCACGAAAGTATCCAATGTTGGGCTTTCGTCCTTTCCAAAGTTCATAGGGGGTTTTCTTTAATATGGGTCTAACAAGAGCCCTATTAAGAATATAGCACGTTGTGTTAACAGCCTCTCCCCAAAAATACTTTGGAAGCCTATGCTCACTCAGCATTGTCCTGGCTATTTCAACCAAGGTTCTGTTCTTCCTTTCAACAACCCCATTTTGTTGAGGTGTTCTAGGAGCAGAAAAGTTATGATCAATGCCGCTGGCTTCACAGAATTCAACAAACTGTTGGCTTTTTGAATTCTCCACCATTATCACTTCGGATGTGAGCCAATTTTAGGTCTTTATCAATTTCAAGTTTTCTAACCAACTTTGAAAATGTCTCAAAGGTTTCATCCTTGCTACTCAGCAAGATGACCTAAGTGTACCGAGAAAAGTCATCTACAATGACCAAGGAAAATCTTCTTCCACCCAGACTCAGCGGCTGGACTGGACCGAAGAGATCCAAGTGTAGTAACTCTAATGGACGCTTAGTTGAGACAATGTTTTTACTATGAAAAGATTGTTTGGTTTGTTTTCCAGCTTGGCAAGCATGGCATAGTTGATCTTTTTCAAATTTAAGTTCTGGCAATTCCTCAACCAATTGCTGTCTTGCTAATTTGGCCAGGAGGTCCATGCTGACATGCCCAAGTCTCTTGTGCCATAGCCAGAAATTTTCTTCCTTTGAAACTAAGCATACAGTTTTTGAAAACTTTTTTCTCTAAGTCTAGCATAAAGACATTATCTATGCGAGGGGCAGTTAAAATTAACTCATTTGTTTTACCCTCGTATATTTTACATCCAGTAGCATCAAATATAACTTTTCTCCCATTGTCACATAGCTGAGCTACGCTGAGTGAGTTATATTTGAGTCCGCTGACTAGGGAGACAGACTCAATAGTAGGATTACCTCCAATGGTTCCTGACCGTACTATTTTACCCTTTTTGTTGTCTCCAAAACTTATGCTTCCTCCTCGTTTACGCTCAAATGTGATGAACTGAGTTTCATCACCAGTCATATGCCTCGAGCATGCGCTGTCAATATACCACATTTTTTACTTCTCAGCACACCTCAGGCTTACCTGCAATGTAATCAGTTTCCTTTAGGTACCCAATTCTTTTTGGGTCCTTGCTTGTTAGGTTCAATAGGTAAAGCATCATATTTTATCTTATGGCGGCATACATGGACAATATGACCATTCTTTCCACAGAAGTCACAGCTGACCTTCTGTTTAGGATTTTTCACTGACTGGTCAGCACCCCAGTGCTGAGCATGCCAGCACACCTTTGTGGTGTGTCCTTTCTTCCCACAGAAGTCACACTGGACATTCCGCTGGGGATTCCATCTCTGCTGACCAGTACTTTGGTACTGAGCATTCAGAGTAATATTTCTTTTGTTTTGAACCTTTAGTTGGTTCTGGATATTTGTGATGTCCTTTCTCAGTTTCTTTGAATCTGATTGGACTTTAGAAACAGACTTATGTATGATCTCCATATTATCATGCAAAGTTGAGTTGTCTTGAAGAAGGAATCTGAGGTCACTTAGCTTGACCTCTTCAACCTCGTCACAGCGCCTGCTGAGTGCTCTAATTTTCTTATTAAACTTTTTGACAAGTGTATAGAGGTCAGTCAGGGCATTACCCATTTCGTTTCTGAGCTGGGAAAATGATATTACCTCATTTGATTGCTCCTCATCATCAGATGCAATGGAGGGGTCAGCATGCTCAGAGACGCACGGCTCAGCAAGTTCGTCAGCCATGAAGCATATCTTCGCTGACTCGGTGGCCTCAGCTTCTATTGATGAAGACTCATCACTGTCGCTCCACGTTGCCACCATTGCCTTTTTGCCATTCTTCTTTTCTTTCCTCAGCGTGGGGTAGCTTGACTTGATATGGCCAGTTTGATGACATTCAAAGCATGTAATTGGCTTTGAGTTGTCCTTCTTGTATTTGCTGTCGCTGGACTCAGCTTTATACTTATCAAATTTTCTGTAAGGCTTCTTAGAATATTTGTCATTCTTTCTTAACAGCCTTTTCATCTTCCTTGTGAACATAGCCATCTCCTCATCATCTATTGAGCTCCCATCAGTGGAGTCAGCTTTCATGACAAGAGATTTTTGCTTCTTGTCTTCAGACTTTTCCTTCACTTCGAAATTCTTCATTGAGATCTCATGGGTCAGCAGCGAGCCGATGAGCTCATCTTATTTGTAGGTGGTTAAGTCCCGAGCTTCCTCAACAACGGTCTTCTTTGCTTGCCAGTCTTTGGGAAGGCTCCTGAGTATCTTCTTGACTTGTTCTTCCTCAGTGAAGATCTTCCCAAGTCTCTTGAGCTCATTGATGATGTTGGTAAACCTTGCATTCATGTCAGATATTCCCTCATCATTGTTCATTTCGAACAGCTCATACAGTCTCATCTGTTGGTTCACCTTGGACTCCTTTACTTTATTGGTTCCTTCGTAGGTGACCTCCAGCTTCTTCCAGATCTCTTGCACCGACTCACAACCTGAGATTTTATTATATTCTGCAGCATCGAGCGCACAGTGAAGCATGTTTATAGCCGAAGCATGATTTTGTAGCTTATTGAGATCATCCTCTGTCCATTTGGCCTCAGCTTTAACAACTGTTTGGCAAGCCACAACTTCGACAGGTACAAATGGACCTTGGACTATGGATAGCCAGGCACTCATATTTGTAGCCTGAATGAAATTTTTCATCCTATTCTTCCAGAAGGTGTAGTTAGACCCGAAGAATAGGGGAGGTCGAGTAATGGACATCCCCTCAGGTAAGATCTGAGTTGTTTGGTTTCCTGGGAGAAACCGAGTGCTGTTTTCGCCCATAGTGGGGATCAGCTCAAGGTGGTTAAATCTTTTATAGTGAGCTTTTAAGCTCTGATACCACTTGTTGGTCCCTTATAACGTTACAAGTATAGTTCCAAGGGGGGGGGGGTTAGGAACTATTTAAAAATTTTAAGCTAGGGAGGCTTCTTTTTCGTGAGAAAAAGGTTTGGACAGCGGCGCTGAGTGAATAGCAAGATACTGGCTTAGTCAACTAGTGACTAGGTCAGTTTCTTTACTTGAGTCAGGAGGTAGCACTTAGAGTCTATTCCTGAGCTCAGATATTGAATGCGCACAACTCAGCTTGACCTCTTTACTTGGTTAGTTTTTTTGTTTAAGCAAGCAATAAATATGTAAAGGAGTTAAAGGTTAGAAATATGTTACTCAGCAGATTTATCCAGGTTCGGCCTCCAAGCCTACGTCCTGTCCCCGGAACACGTTCCGAGATTTCGAATCCTCTACTGAGCTCTTTAAAGGTAGAGCCTCAAACCTTTTACAATCTTAGCAACTGAGTATAACAAGAGTACTTTCCTCTATACCTCTACTCAATCCTAATCTCTTGCTGAGTACTATAACCGAGTACTCAGCCTCTCCTTTCTAATCTCTAGAAATGATAAGTGTTTGTCCTAAACAACGATTGCTAAGACAGCTTAGATGATTGAATAATCACTCTAGACTTTTACACAAATGATATGAAATTTGGTGTAAGATTGCTTTGCTTTTACTTGCAGAACTTTGCGTAGAGATTTGGTCAGCGTAATGGCCTGATCAAGTTCTGTTGTTGTTTTTGAAGTATCTGGATGGCCCTATTTATAGAGACGTCTGAAGACATCGGTCATTTCGAATTTCAAAATAACCGTTGGAGGGAAACGGCTTCCTATCGTTGTCATCCTGACTTGCTCAGAGCTCTCGGCCAATCAGATTTGAGTATCTTCTGTCCTCGGTCAGCTTTTGATCAGCTGGGCAGAATGTCTCTCCATTTATGGTAAGGTCAACTAGACAGCATTTTGTGTCTTCTGAACTTTACCCAAAGTGGAATCACTTTGTTTGGAAGTTGTTCTTGCTCAGCTGCTGTCTTGTACTGTTTGTCGAATCAACTCAGCAGATTCGTCCCGAAGTTGTTCCAGGAAGGTCTTCTAGATCCTTCTTCCGCTGAGCTGCGTTTTGTACATAACGACAGCGTTTTGACATACGCGGGCCGAGTTGCCTTAAACTGTTTGACTTGGGCTTTGACTTCCGTATTGGGCTTGGGCCTTTTAATCCTTGTGTCTTATAAACAATTTTAACTCAACATTTGAACAAACACAATAGTAGAATAAATCAAAGCATTTAAACTTAGTGTGTTTAGAATATATTTTAATTGTACTTAAACAATTTTGTCAAATCAAAATTATGTGGAAAGGTGTTTCAACAAGTACCACAGGAAGAATGGCCATGATACTGACGCGTGTTGGGAGTTGGCCAGGGAGATAGAAAGGCTTATAGAAAGGGGAAAGGTAGACAGGTTCGTCCAAAATGATAACAAGAAAGGAGATAATGATAAGTCAAGGGATGATCAGAAAAAGAAGGCGAAGGGGACCATCAATGTCATAGCAGGCGGACCAGGATATAAACCTGTGCTGAAGAAGGCAAAGACCACCGCTCTGGATAGGGCATCACTCAATCGCCCTTTTGCGGACGTAGGCCCAGAAGTTCTCCCTCACGTAGACGCTCTAGTCATTACCATGATGGTAGAAGGATGGTAAATGAAAAGAGTAATGATTGACACTGGAAGTTCGTGCAACGTCATTACAAGAGGAGCATTCGACAAACTTATGGTTGATCATGTCCAAGTGGAAACCACTATTGTGGACATCCTAGGAGTAACGGGGCACACAATCCAAACAAAGGGACAAGTAACGTTAGATTGCGAGTTGACAGACGAAGATCAAACCTGGAAGGGAGATCTGGAGTTCTCCATTATAGATGGTCAATCGGCCTATAATATTGATAACATCGGGATATTATCCAAGGGATCAAAGGAGATATTTACCCAAACAACCGCGTATCGAACCGGTCAAAGAAGGCCATGGCGTATCAGGCAAGGACATCCGATGGGCGGATCACCAAGACTCCACCACACGAGATCCGTAGTCAAACCTACGTTAGATTCGCCATCACCCTTCGATCCGCCAGCTGAACAGCTGAGCCGATTCCTCAATAAAGGCTATTAATGACCTATTAATGAGCTAACAGACATACTTAAAGGAAACCAGTAACCGCCATTAATGAAGCATTAATGGAGACTTTCTAGTTACTAAAGGTTATAACTTCATGACTATATATAGCTTGCATCCCAAGCTATCAAGGTACACATTCTCACAACCCTAGCTACCCTACTTTGTGAATTCTATTTATTCCTCCATTCTCTATACTGACTTTGGCATCGGAGCTTCCTCTCGTGGAACCCAACGACGCCCCCACAAGGACGGAAGTTAATCAGAAATTCCCCACTAGTCATCAATTGGTGCGGTGAAGGTGGATCCCTAACCAAATAAGGGTTTCGTTCACATTATAAGACATGACGAGTGGAGGGCTTGATCCCTCCTCAGGGGCTGAAACGCCCTTAGTAACCCCATTATCCAATCCTGTTATGAACGCTGGTCGCGTTGATCCCTCCTCAGGGATTGAAGCTCCTACGGTACATGGTGAGAGAAGTATGTCACCTGACACATTTCTTGAAATATGTGCGGGATCCATAGGAAAAGAGTTTGGCCCAGAGATGGAAAGCCGCTTAAGGTCGTACATGTTAATTCCCCCGCTTCGACGTACGGTACCAACTCCTACGGCATCCCAATGGAAAAATGTTAACATAGGACCAAACGCTCGTGATTCCTCGTTTTTTCACTCTCAATCTGCAGATTCCACGGTAATTACTTATGTGGCAGCCGGTGACCCGCCATTAAATCGGCGACTGTTTTCTGACGGAGCGGAAGGGAGTTGGAGAAATGATCAAGCTTTTCCTGAGGGACCTGCAAACCCAAGGCTTAACATTGGCGGGACTCGAGCTCTCGATAGTGCTAGGTCAAATCCCCTAGAGGGTCGAAAACACAAAAAGCGTAGGAAGATGACAGGAAGGGGACGATCTAAATCTCCATCTCGCCCAAACCATAGATCCTCCGGGAGAGGTAGATCTCCTCCACCCCCACAACGCAGAAGGTCTCCTCCACCCCCAGAACGCAGAAGGAGTAAGCGACCAATTGAGGAACCTCGTCAAGATAGACAGCATCCGCCTCCTAATCCAGGAGCTAATGGGCAAGCTCCACCAGGAGGACGAGGAGGAAGTGGTCCACCAGGAGGGCGAGGAGGAAGTGGTTCGCCATCGGATCCTTCATCTAATTCCAGTTCTTCATCATCTCCGAGTAGATCCCCACGCAGAGGACGTTCCAGTGAAGCAGTGTTGTGTCGGATGTTTATCACCACGCTTGGTGGTCCCGCCTATGATTGGTTCCAATCTTTACCTCCAGGATCAATAGACGGCTGGGATCAGTTGAGTAGAGAGTTTTGTGCAAAATTCACCGGGTGCATCCCTCCAGTGGTCAAATCGCGGAAGCTTTTTGAATTGAAACAGAAAGCAAACGAACCCCTTCGAGAATATGTTGACAATTTCAACAAATTGTGTATACGGATTGTTGATGTGGACGTCTCCATGGCGGTGGAAGCTCTAGTGAAAAACACCACGTGTAAAAGCTTGCAGGAAGATCTAATCAGAAAGAAGCCTAGAGATATGGCAGAATTGATAGAAAGATGCAAGGATTTCATGGAGGTGGACGACATCCGCAGGGAGTCAGTATCTCCGCCTAAGAGGGACAAGGGCGAATCTCGTAGACGGGATAAAGAAAAGGACAAACATCCTGACTCGTCATCCAGAGGCAGGCGCAGAGGCTCTAAGAACAAATCAGCATACGTACCATCATTTACACCATTAAACGCCTCCAAAAGCGAAGTGCTGATGTGGATAGAAAACTGCCAACACAAGCGGAGCATTTCATACCCCGAACCAAAAGGGGGGGAGTACACCAACACAACAAAAAATCCCAAAAATTATTGCAAGTACCACAGAAAGGGAGAATGGCCATGATACTGACGCGTGTTGGGAGTTGGCCAGGGAGATAGAAAGGCTTATAGAAAGGGGAAAGGTAGACAGGTTCGTCCAAAATGATAACAAGAAAGGAGATAATGATAAGTCAAGGGATGATCAGAAAAAGAAGGCGAAGGGGACCATCAATGTCATAGCAGGCGGACCAGGATATAAACCTGTGCTGAAGAAGGCAAAGACCACCGCTCTGGATAGGGCATCACTCAATCGCCCTTTTGCGGACGTAGGCCCAGAAGTTCCCCCTCACGCAGACGCTCTAGTCATTACCATGATGGTAGAAGGATGGGAAATGAAAAGAGTAATGATTGACACTAGAAGTTCGTGCAACGTCATTACAAGAGGAGCATTCGCCAAACTTATGGTTGATCCTGTCCAAGTGGAAACCACTATTGTGGACATCCTAGGAGTAACGGGGCACACAATCCAAACAAAGGGACATGTAACGTTAGATTGCGAGTTGGCGGACGAAGATCAAACCTGGAAGGGAGATATGGAGTTCTCCATTATAGATGGCCAATTGGCCTATAATATTGATAACATCGGGATATTATCCAAGGGATCAAAGGAGATATTTACCCAAACAACCGCGTATCGAACCGGTCAAAGAAGGCCATGGCGTATCAGGCAAGGACATCCGATGGGCGGATCACTAAGACTCCGCCACACGAGATCCGTAGTCAAACCTACGTTAGATTCGCCATCACCCTTCGATCCGCCAGCTGAACAACTGAGCCGATTCCTCAATAAAGGCTATTAATGAGCTAACGGACATACTTAAAGGAAACCAGTAACCGCCATTAATGAATTATTAATGGAGACTTTCTAGTTACTAAAGGTTATAACTTCATGACTATATATAGCTTGCATCACAAGATATCAATGTACACATTCTCACAACCCTAGCTACCCTACTTTGTGAATTATGTTTATTCCTCCATTCTCTATACTGACTTTGGCATCGGAGCTTCCTCTCGTCGAACCCAACGACGCCCCCACAAGGACGGAAGTTAATCAGAAATTCCCCACTAGTCATCAATTGGTGCGGTGAAGGTGGATCCCTAACCAAATAAGGGTTTCGTTCACATTATAAGACATGACGAGTGGAGGGCTTGATCCCTCCTCAGGGGTTGAAACGCCCTTAGTAACCCCATTATCCAATCCTGTTATGAACGCTGGTCGCGTTGATCCCTCCTCAGGGATTGAAGCTCCTACGGTACATGGTGAGAGAAGTATGTCACCTGACACATCTCTTGAAATATGTGTGGGATCTATAGGAAAAGAGTTTGGCCCTGAGATGGAAAACCGCTTAAGGTCCTACATGTTAATTCCCCCGCTTCGACGTACGACACCAACTCCTACGGCATCCCAATGGCAAAATGTTAACATAGGACCAAACGCTCGTGATTCCTCATTTTTTCACTCTCAACCTGTGGATTCCACGGTTATTACTTCTTTGGCAGCCGGTGACCCGCCATTAAATCGGTGACTGTTTTCTGACGGAGCGGAAGGGAGTTGGAGAAATGATCAAGCTTTTCCTGAGGGACCTGCAAACCCAAGGCTTAACATTAGTGGGACTCGAGCTCTCGATAGTGCTAGGTCAAATCCCCCAGAGGGTGGACCGGAGGGTCGAAAACACAAAAAGCGTAGGAAGACGACAGGAAGGGGACGATCTAAATCTCCATCTCGCCTAAACCATAGATCCTCCCGGAGAGGTAGATCTCCTCCACCCCCACAACGCAGAAGGTCTCCTCCACCCCCAGAACGCAGAAGGAGTAAGCGACCAATTGAGGAACCTCGTCAAGATAGACAACATCCGCCTCCTAATCCAGGAGCTAATGGGCAAGCTCCACCAGGAGGACGAGGAGGAAGTGGTCCACCAGGAGGGCGAGGAGGAAGTGGTTCGCCATCGGATCCTTCATCTAATCCCAGTTCTTCATCATCTCCGAGTAGATCCCCACACAGAGGACGTTCCAGGGAGAATCATAGGAATATAGAGGATCTAATCAGAGATATGGTGCGTTGCCAAAATGAAGAGAATGTGAGACATAACCCATTCGCCAATCGGGATTCGCCCTTTACAGCGTGGATCGAAGCTGAAGAAACGGATAGGCACTTTAAAATTCCTAATATCCCCGTCTACACGGGCGTGGACAACCCTGAAGCCCATGCCAGGAAGTACCGCATGTTGCTCAGCCTTAATCGGGCCAGTGAAGCAGTGTTGTGTTGGATGTTTATCACCACGCTTGGTGGTCCCGCCTATGATTGGTTCCAATCTTTACCTCCAGGATCAATAGACGGCTGGGATCAGTTGAGTAGAGAGTTTTGTGCAAAATTCGCCGGGTGCATCCCTCCAGTGGTCAAATCGCGGAAGCTTTTTGAATTGAAACAGAAAGCAAACGAACCCCTTCGAGAATATGTTGACAACTTCAACAAATTGTGTATACGGATTGTTGATGTGGACGTCTCCATGGCGGTGGAAGCTCTAGTGAAAAACACCACGTGTAAAAGCTTGCAGGAAGATCTAATCAGAAAGAAGCCTAGAGATATGGCAGAATTGATAGAAAGATGCAAGGATTTCATGGAGGTGGACGACATCCGCAGGGAGTCAGTATCTCCGCCTAAGAGGGACAAGGGCGAATCTCGTAGACGGGATAAAGAAAAGGACAAACATCCTGACTCGTCATCCAGAGGCAGGCGCAGAGGCTCTAAGAACAAATCAGCATACGTACCATCATTTACACCATTAAACGCCTCCAAAAGCGAAGTGCTGATGTGGATAGAAAACTGCCAACACAAGCGGAGCATTTCATACCCCGAACCAAAAGGGGGGGAGTACACCAACACATCAAAAAATCCCAAAAATTATTGCAAGTACCACAGGAAGAATGACCATGATACTGACGCGTGTTGGGAGTTGGCCAGGGAGATAGAAAGGCTTATAGAAAGGGGAAAGCTAGACAGGTTCGTCCAAAATGATAACAAGAAAGGAGATAATGATAAGTCAAGGGATGATCAGAAAAAGAAGGCGAAGGGGACCATCAATGTCATAGCAGGCGGACCAGGATATCAACCTGTGCTGAAGAAGGCAAAGACCACCGCTCTGGATAGGGCATCACTCAATCGCCCTTTTGCGGACGTAGGCCCAGAAGTTCCCCCTCACGCAGACGCTCTAGTCATTACCATGATGGTAGAAGGATGGGAAATGAAAAGAGTAATGATTGACACTAGAAGTTCGTGCAACGTCATTACAAGAGGAGCATTCGCCAAACTTATGGTTGATCCTGTCCAAGTGGAAACCACTATTGTGGACATCCTAGGAGTAACGGGGCACACAATCCAAACAAAGGGACATGTAACGTTAGATTGCGAGTTGGCGGACGAAGATCAAACCTGGAAGGGAGATATGGAGTTCTCCATTATAGATGGTCAATTGGCCTATAATATCATCCTGGGTCGGCCTTTCATCTTCGAAGCAGCGGCTCTCATCTCCATCCGCCATCTCACCATTTACATCCCTACGGCCAAAGGAGGAGTAATGGTCAGAGGAAATCAAAAAGTTGCTCAGGAGACGTATTCGGCATCCTTGATGATTCGCCGACAGTCTAAAGATGAGAAAGAAGAGGAACTTGTCACAATGGCTCTGGGTGAAACAGAGATGTACCTTATGGCGGATGAAAAGCAGGTACGAATTACTAAAGGGCTAAAAGGTGAGATTAAAGAGGCTATTACAAAGGTTCTTCATGAGTCAGAAGATGTCTTTGCTTGGAAGGATGAGATCCTCCCAGGGATTAATCCGGATGTGATCACTCATAAGCTCAATATTGTCGAGGACGCTGTCCCAATAGCACAAAAGCGAAGGAATCATGGTCCTGAAAGACAGAAAGTAATAGAAGAGGAGATTGCAAAGCTTAAGAAGGCGGACGCCATCGAAGAAGTACTTTACACACAGTGGCTGGCGAATGTGGTACTAGTCAAAAAGGCGGGCGGATCATACCGCATGTGTATTGACTTCACCGATCTCAACAAAGCTTGTCCCAAAGACAACTACCCTCTGCCATGTATTGATATTTTAGTAGGTGGGACCGCGGGACACGCCATGTATTCCTTCACTGATGTGAAGTCGAGTTATCACCAGATCCCGATGGAGCCTTCTGACAGAATCAAGACTTCGTTCGTGACTCACCAAGCCACCTACTACTTCAAGGTCATGCCCTTTGGGCTTAAAAATGCAGGGGCTACCTACCAACGGATGATGAACAAAATATTCGAAGAAAGCAAAGGTAATAACTTTTCTGTCTACGTGGATGATATGATCATCAAAAGTTCCAATATGGAAAAGCACGCAGATGATATAAGAGAGATCCTAGGTGTACTTCGACATCACAACATTAAACTGAATCCAGAGAAATGTACCTTTGGGGCGACATATGAAAAATTCTTGGGATTCATGATCAGCCAGAAAGGAGTGAGTCTAAATCCGGATAAAGTTAAAGCAGTCCTGGATATGAAAACACCACAGAACATCAGAGAGGTGCAACGTCTGAATGGGCGTATCGTGGCCTTGGGCAGGTTCATCTCCTGTTCGGCTCGCAGATGTCAACCCTTCTATGAGGTAATCAAAAAACAAAAGACATTTGAGTGGAATGAGGACTGTAAGCAAGCCTTCGAAGGGATCAAGCGATTTCTCACGGAACCACCTCTGATGAGTCGGCCCCTGAAAGGTGAGAATCTCTACATGTATGTTTCAGTTACAGATAGAGCTATTTGCATAGTCATGATCAGGGAAGAGGATGGGCAGCAGTATCCAATCTATTATGTGAGTAAAGTGTTAAAAGACGCCGAGACCCGATACTCCAAATTGGATAAAATGGCACTGGCCGTTGTCACCACCTCAATACATCTCAGGCCCTACTTTCAGGCACATACTGTCATAGTCCGCACCAGCATACCCATGAGGAAAGTATTGCAAAAGCCAGAAACCTCGGGGACATTAATGGAGTGGGCGATTCGCTTAGGCGAATTTGATGTTCGTTACGAAAGTCGATCTGCTCTGAAAAGTCAAGTCTTGGCAGACTTTGTGAATGAATTCACTGAAGAAAGTATGAATCTCCCCAAATCTAAGGTCAAAGAATGGACGATGTATACAGATGGGGCTTCTTCGGTAGAAGGCGCAGGTATAGGCATCGTGATCAAAGGTCCCCAATATATAAAACTGCATTACGCAGCAAAATTGGACTTCCTCGCAACCAACAATGCAGCGGAGTATGAGGCCTTGATATTGGGACTACGCCTGTTGAAGGAAATCACTCCTGAGCGGATCGTAATCTACAGTGATTCCAAATTAATGGTCAACCAGGTAATTAAAAATTTTGAGGTGAAAGATGACGTTCTGGCCAAATATGTTGAAGAGGTTAAGAAATTGCTGAGCCATCTCGAAGCCAAAGAAACCAAGTGGGAACTGATCCATGTTCCTCGAGGATCTAACACCGAGGCCGATCACTTAGCCAAAATGGCTTCAAGCAAGGAGTATTGGGTGGATCTCCAGTGCCCGTTCGAGGTCAAAACAGTACCGACATTCGCCTCAAAAGAGGTATCCTTACTTACATCCATCGAAAGTAATTGGAGGTCACCTATTCGCCAGTACCTAATAGATGGCACCCTGCCACAGGACAAAGAAGAGGCTCGACGGACAGTAAGGAAGGCCGCCGATTTCTCCGTGATAAATGATTGCTTATACAGAAAGTCTTTTGGCCACCCCTGGTTGAAATGCATCATGACAGAAGAGGGACAACAGATCCTCAAAGAGTTGCATGAAGGCACATGTGGAGCCCATGAGGCTTCTGCCTCCATCTTGAAGAAGTCCAGGTTAGCAGGATTTTATTGGCCCACAGCAGAACTTGATGCCCAAAAGTTAGTGGAGTCTTGTCATAATTGCTAGGTGCATGCAAATGAATCCCACACAGCTACACACCTTCAAAGGCCCATCATCGAAGGTCGACCCTTTGCAGTTTGGGGAATTGATATCGTTGGTCCCTTTCCTCCTACCAAAAGAGAAAGAAAGTATGTGGTGGTGGCTGTGGATCATTTTACTAAATGGGTAGAGACCGAAGTTGTCTCCTCTATCAACGCCGAACGAATGGTGGAGTTCGTCAAAGATAATATCGTTGGAAGGTACAGGGTTCCCCACACAATTATCACTGATAATGGGACGCAATTCAATTGTGGAGAGTTCAAAACTTTCTATGAAAAGCTGGGTATTCAAAACAGGTTCGCCTCCGTTTACTATCCCCAATCTAATGGGATGACCGAGGTTACACATCGGACGATCGTTAAAGGAATAAAGAAAAGGTTGGGAGAGCATGATAAAAAATGGGCGGATCAGTTAATGAGCGTCTTATGGGCGTATCGGACCACTCCACGAATGGCCACGGGTGAGACACCATTCGTGCTTTATCATGGCGTGGAAGCTGTAATCCCTGTTGAAATACAGGTCCCTAGTGACAGAGTTGCATTCTATTGCGAAGAGGAAAATAGCCAAAGGTTGAAAGAAAGTCTCGATCAAGTGGAGGAGAAAAGAGAGAAGGCGTATGTACGCATGGCAGCCTACAAGCAACGGATCGCGGCTTATCATGATAAAAATGCAAAGCTTGTAAGTCTGAATGTAGGAGATCTCGTGCTCCGAAAGGCGGATAAAATCCAATCTATGGAAGGAAGAGGAAAGATGGGGATCACCTGGATAGATCCATACAGAATAATCACCAAGATTGGATCCGCCACGTTTAAAATTCAAGACATGGAGGGGAACACACTGCCACGTACGTGGCACATCCAGAACCTCCGCAAATATTTCACCAGAGAATAGAATGTAATCAAGGTCTTGAGTACTCTTTTTCCTTTAGTAAGTTTTTATCCCATGAGGTTTTTCTTATTAAAGGTTTTAATGAGGCTCATATGTAAGACCCACTTGCTGTAATAAGGCACATCGCCATTCAATAAAAAACAACTTTTGTCCTATCAATTCTTTTTTAAGTATTTTCTTGTAGCAATATAAATATTCCAGATTAAAAAAGAAGGGGGGGCCAACAAACGCATTCCCACACATAGGATAATGCTATCATGGCATAAACTACTTTCTCCTCAAAGATAGGAGAACAATCTCAACGGTGGATCTATCTACCTCAAAGATAGGAAACAAATTGATCCCCGTCAGAGATAGAGTTAAAACATTTCTCAGACGTAAGATCTTTACACTCTCGTACACTCTTTCCAAAAAAGAGTCGAAAGTCCTAGTGGCGGATCAATTCACCTCAAAGATAGGAAGCCAATCGATCGCCTAAAGGCAGCTTAACTTCCTCTAAAGGAATAAAAGCTCCAAACCTTCACAAAGGCTCACACTCTAAAGTATGGCTGGCCACCTACTTCAACTCAATCCTAAAACCTATAGATTTACTTGCTGAAAAACATAAAGCGTAAAGCAAAGATAAATGGTTATAGCAAGGATTAAAAATTGTACTTAGTTTTACAAAAGAACTAAACATCTAAAGGAGCATCCTCCTTAGCATCTAAAGGAGCATCCTCCTTAGCATCTTTTACACCAGATGCACCCTCCAGTGGGGCTTCCTTCTCTACAGAAACAGTACCCTCTCGAGGAATGGTACAATCAGTTATCAGCTCCTCACTCTTGTCACCCGCCTTTTGAGACACTTCATCAAGATACTTTGGTTCAAGATCAACAAGGGGTTTACTCTCTTCGGCGGATCCACTCATCACTTTGCGAATGTGATCACGGATGTAATCCTTGACGTTTGGAATTTTGCGATACTTAAGGCAAACCTCCACGTCAGGAACCACGTACTCCGGATCTGTAAAATCAATCTCAGGATGAGCAAGTTGAACATACACCATGATGCACTCACCATAATAGTAAGCTCGTTCCCCTGCCAGGATCTCCGTGTCGAGTAAGGCAGCCTTATGCGCTTCAGCATCCGCATCTATCTTCTCCTTCAATCTAAGGATCTCAGCATCCTTACTCTCACTTAGGGCAACAGCGGAAGCAGCGTTCGCATTGGCAACAACGACCTCCTTCTCCAACCTTTCTATGGTTGCCTTATCCGCCACTCCTTGAAGGAGATCCGCTTCCATAGCACGCATACGGGTGTATACCTATCAAGGCAAAAGCCAATTCAAGCAAAAGAATAACAGCAAACTCTCCCTAAAGGAGATCACTCTTTCATCCAAAAATGCAAAAAAGGATAGAAAGAACTTACCGTGAGAAGCTCTGTTTTTCCCATCTGGACATGGGCTGATCCCGGGATCTTATTTTAACTCTCCCGTACCTCACCAAGTTGGCCAAGAGCTTCGTCCAGATCATTGATGACGGATTCATTCCTTAGAGATCCTTTGTCACCATATTTGGCGGACCAGTAACCTCCTAAGTCCGGCTTCACCAACTACGCAAGCATTAAAAAGCAGAAAATAAGATCCAAGTAAAAGAAGAGAAAATAATAAAATAGACGCACCTCTTCAAGCCTCGCCATTGGTTTCTCGGCTTTTATGGCATCCGCCAGTAGCTTCCCTCCACTGCTAGACACAGACTTCTTTTTCTTTGGGAGAGGAGGATCAACCAAATCGCCGGCAAGACGTTTCTCAGCACTCTTACGGGGATCCACTACCTGCCCCTTCTTTCGAGCCTCTTCCTCCTTCTGTTTCTTGCGTATCTCTACAAGGGCGCGACTGGCCTCAGATAAACCCCTGACAAGGGAACAATAAAATAATCAAGGTTCAAAGGAAAAACAAAGTTACCTTCATCAAGTTGTGTAAACTTCACGTAAGAGATCTTATCCCCTTCTCGGCGGATCAACGGAATGTCATTCATCATAAAGTCCAAGGCGTCAGCGTATGTCCAGGCATCCGCCTTGATACTTTTCAAAAGATCCGCCACTTCCTCATCACTGTCCGTCAATATACGCATGTCTCTAGCCATATGCAAAGGTTTGGCATTCCATACCGACGGAAATCCTAGAGATTCGCCCTCTCTTATCTTTACAAAGAAAAATCTTTCGTCCCAAAGATGGACATTTGACATCTTATCGCAGAAGGGCGAATAAGTTTTGAATTTAGCAAAAGTGAGGAAAGATTCGGCCTTTCACTTCGTTGGTTTGTGAAGAGACCGAAAGACACGAGGCATACTATCCCTAAGTTCGAAGCCAAATAACAATCTAGAGCCAGATCTAACCAGCCATTTGGATGCA
This sequence comes from Euphorbia lathyris, assembly GCF_963576675.1. Classification (NCBI taxonomy): domain Eukaryota; kingdom Viridiplantae; phylum Streptophyta; class Magnoliopsida; order Malpighiales; family Euphorbiaceae; genus Euphorbia; species Euphorbia lathyris. The sequence continues at coordinate 1,334,930 of NC_088917.1, read as the reverse complement.
GCTGGCAAACAGTGATCCCAAAGTATGCTAAGATGTCCGCCATCATCTTAGGAAGAGGAAGCCGGAACCCTCTTTCTACGTGACAACTATACACAGACAAATATCCACTTGGCGGACAGGTGGGTCGCTGATGAGCAGCCGCCAACTTAGTCTCATAATTCTTAATCCAGGGAAAGCGATCCGCCAGGTTCGCTAGATCCGCGGCGCTCATACGAGACGGAGTGGACTCCGCACGTGGCGCCTTTTTCCTAGACGGGGCTGAAGAAGAAGCCTCCATCCCAGAAAACTGCCTAGAACCGATTTCCGGAGCAATGCGAGAAACGGCGACGGGAAGATTCTGAGTCCTACCTAAACGAGTTCTATAATTACTACACACCGAGTTACACAACTCGACAAGGTCGCAACTGGGAGTCCCTTCGGAAGAATCGGAATTTTCCGAAGAAGTAGTCCAGCTAATTACAGTTTCAGAGGAAGTGGTCAAATTAAAAAGTTCGAAGGTAGACTCAAAAGAAGAAGAAGAAGAAAAAGAAGAACTCCTAAACATTCAGAAAACAGAGCGAAAGGATTCACTTACATGAGAGTTAAAGGCTTTGAGGATTCTGAACTCCAGAAAAAGCTCTGCAAAAAGCTCAAAGGTAGACGAAAGAGAAAAGACGCAAATGAAGTCGAAAGAGGAAAGGGAGAGGGAAGAAGGTGTTTTCTCTTCCCTCGAGCCGCGCGCCTATGACACCTGTCACCCAACGAATAGCATTGAACAAAGTAGCCATCAATGCGAATCATCATGACGACGCACGAAGAAGCTCAAAAGCCCTAAAGGACTTTAAAGGAACTTTAGGGGGGCTTCTGATAACATCGGGATATTATCTAAGGGATCAAAGGAGATATTTACCCAAACGACCGCGTATCGAACCGGTCAAAGAAGGCCATGGCGTATCAGGCAAGGACATCCGATGGGCGGATCACCAAGACTCCGCCACACGAGATCCGTAGTCAAACCTACATTAGATTCGCCATCACCCTTCGATCCGCCAGCTGAACAGCTGAGCCGATTCCTCAATAAAGGCTATTAATGAGCTAACGGACATACTTAAAGGAAACTAGTAACCGCCATTAATGAAGCATTAATAGAGACTTTCTAGTTACTAAAGGTTATAACTTCATAACTATATATAGCTTGCATCACAAGCTATCAAGGTACACATTCTCACAACCCTAGTTACCCTACTTTGTGAATTCTGTTTATTCCTCCATTCTCTATACTGACTTTGGCATCGGAGCTTCCTCCCGTCGAACCCAACGACGCCCCCATAGGGACGGAAGTTAATCGGAAATTCCCCACTAGTCATCAAAAGGATATCGTCAAAAACAAGGTATTGACTATGACGAGACTTTCTCTCCAGTAGCCATGTTGAAATCCATCAGAATATTGCTTGCAATTGCCGCTCATTTTGATTATGAGATTTGGCAAATGGATGTGAAAACAGCTTTCCTAAATGGAAACCTACTTGAGGATGTATACATGATGCAACCTGAAAGTTTCACATCGAAGGATGCAACCAAGGTTTGCAAACTTCAAAGGTCCATTTATGGACTCAAGCAAGCATCTAGGAGCTGGAACATGCGTTTTGATGAAACCATAAAACAATTTGGTTTCGAACAAAACTCATAAGAGGCTTGTGTTTACAAGAAGACAAGTGGGAGCTTAGTCGTTTTCTTAGTACTATATGTTGATGATATACTACTTATGGGAAACGATGTGGCAATGTTGCAAACAGTAAAAGTTTGGTTATCGGGTAATTTCTCCATGAAAGACTTGGGAGAAGCAGCCTACATCTTAGGGATCAAGATCTATCGCGATAGATCAAGGAGACTGCTCAGACTATCCCAATCTACATATATTGACAAAGTGCTAAAACGTTTTGACATGCATGAATTGAAAAGAGGTAACTTACCAATGGTCCATGGTGTCAAGTTATCAAATGGTCAGTGTCCTAAAACGGACAGTGACAAGAATCGCATGGGTGTAATTCCTTACTCCAGCGCGGTTAGTTCGATCATGTATGCTATGTTTTGCACTAGACCTGATGTGGCATTCGCATTAAGTATGACGAGCCGATATCAAGGGAATCCAGGATTTGATCACTGGATTGCTGTCAAGAACATTCTTAAGTATCTTAGAAGAACTAAAGACATGTTCCTTGTATATGGACAAGGAGAATTAAAAATTGAAGGATATTCAGATGCTAGTCATCGGACTGATGAAAATGATTACAGATCCCAATCAGGATACCGGTTTATCCTGAATGGAGGTTCAGTTAGTTGGAAGAGTTCCAAACAAGGAAGTGTTGCTTTCTCGTCGACTGAATCAGAGTACATCGCAGCTGCAGAAGCGGCAAAGGAGGCTGTTTGGATTAGAAAGTTCATAACAGATCTAGGAGTGGTGCCTGACATTGTAAATCCCATTACTCTGTACTGTGATAACAATGGAGCCATTGCACAAGCAAAGGAACCACGGTCTCATAATGCATCCAAACATTATCTCAAGCGATATCATCTCATTAGGGAGATCATAGCCAGAGGAGATGTGAGAATAGAAAAAGGTGCCCACTAAGGACAACGTTGCAGATCCGTTGACCAAGTCGTTACCACAAAGAGCTCACGATAAACATCTTAGTTCTTCTGGTATTATTTTCATAAACAATTGGCTTTAGTCCAAGTGGGAGAATGTTGGAATTTAGTGTCCTAAATACAATTGTTTTGGATATTAATATTAATGAATAAATTGTTTATTTGATCATTTGTTTAATCAGATATATAGCATTAATATGTAACTATATATAAAGGCACAAATCTTTCGCAAAGGAAGTAATCCTAAGTTTATTCAAGTAGTTATAAAGTGTTCATACAAGCATGAAGTGAGACTATACTTTATAATAGACTGATAGACTTAAAGTAAACCCAAGTCAAGTAATATGTTATAGGGATTGGCATATTGCTGTTGAGACTTGCATGTAACAATGTTTTCTGTCGGGACAGAAAGCTGATCTCACAAGCTTTAGATATTCTGATATCTAGACAGTTACATGGATCTGATGAAGGAGTTCATTAGGATTGGGACCCGACTTGAGATAACAGAATGGAGTGATTTATCTAATGTGTCAACTGTTCATCTCATCGGTATTAGTAGGTATAACTAATCCTCAGACTCAAACATTCATTAATTAGTAATTCTGGATTGCGGAGTCTGATACTTTGATTCTATGCGAGCACGATCCAATAGGTGAGAGCCTAGGGTGTGTGAGAGCAGGGTTGGGTATCACGCGAAGTAATTACAGAATGGTTAATGTCAGATTGAGCATTCATCACTCCCGATAAATGGGAGATATATCTAAAGGGCCGCTTGTGGTGAATTGACTGAAATCCTTGCAAGGTGATACAGTTAAGAGTAGAAATAAACATTTCACTTAACTTATCTTTCAGAGTGAATTCAACCTGTACAAGTAAAACCAGACTCTTCGTTATATGTAACCTTGACACATTCCATGGTTATAAGGAATTGACCGACATGATATAGTTGATGAAGGATCGTATTATACTGTACCTAATACAGAAAGGTTAATATCAGTTATCAACCTGACTTCTTAATTGCTCTAGGGGAATATCATAGGTTCTGCTAGTAACAGCTCTCGACGGTATTCCGTTATATATATGTTGGAATTAATCGTAATGAATAATTTCAAATGATATATACGGCTAGTGGCAATAAAGAACCTAATGGGTCGCATATGAGACTTGGAATCGGAGGACGAAAATGTAATTAGTGGGACATACACATATGGGCCGAAATTTGTATTAATTTAGGGATAAATTAATTTGATTAATAATTATAATTTGATTATGGTTATCAATTAAATTAAAAGATTATCTGATAATATTAATTAGAAGTTTTTATGCGATTGAAACTCTAATCAATTATCCCTAACATTAATTAATTATTAATTTGATTAATAATAATTATCTAGATATAATTAGTTATTATTTAGATAATAGTAAAATGTTTATTTAATTATCTAATTAGGAATCCTATTCCGAATAAGATTCCAATTATTTAATTACCTAACACAACTGGGAGTAGGGTTAAGAAAAGTCTATAAATAGACTCCCTAACCCCTAAAATTCGACCAACACAAAAAGGTAGAGGAGGAATCGTTCCGTCTTTCGTCTCGGCTAATTTACTTTATTTCTTACTCCCTCTTTGATCTCGTATCGATTTCTGTTAGAGGCAATCATTGCGATTGCTATTCATTGAAGGTTGATCACTAATTATCTTTTGTTTTTGTGTTGAATCAAACGTTCGTGGTTCACGAGTTGATAATAACAAGTTGTGGGCACTTCGTTTGCAACGGTAGATAGTTCATCAGTAAAGGTATTACTATCTATCACTCTTTATATGAAATAACAATTAACAGATCTTGGAAAAGGGAAATAGATAAAATAGATAAAATTTTATTATTCCGCTATGCCTAGTCTTGTCTATTTTCCTACAGGTTTTACCCGTATAATGAACCACCTAATTATAATTCATAATTTTATAATAATGTTTTACTTTTTTACGTAGACTTTTCGAAAAAAAAAGTGGATTACTATTTACCGTCCCCTATTAGACAATTTTTCTTTTCTCATTTTTTTTTTCAAAAATTGAATTTTTTTTCCTCCTATCAAAATTGAAATTCTGAAAATAATTGGTGAGTTACAACCTGAGAGCCCTGGAAATGGATGATTACGAGTCAAAAAAATTGGACGAGATACATTTTTCATGAAAATATACGTTATTGAATGTTTTTCTTTTCCGATCAAAACTGAAATTCTGAAAATAGTTGATGAATTACAATCCGAAAACCCCAGAAATGGATGATTACGAGTCGAAAAAATTGGACGAGGTGCATTTTTCGCGATTTGGTCATAATTTCTGCCTGGCCCACCTAAGGTAAAAAAATCGTAAAAAAGACAATTTCAGGTTTGAAAAAAGGACAAAATTATCTAATAAGGGACAGTAAATAAAGTGAATTGTTTTTCACCGCCCTTTATTTACCATATACCGCCCCCAAATGACCCTTTTGCCCTTCCCCTTTATATTTGGAAAATTAAGTTCAAACTCCCATTCTAACTCCCAAACACTAACTTCACACCCGAACAATAACTCGAACTAATTATGAGTGGATGTGGAGGAAGAGGAAAAGGACTGATTATCCCTCCAGTAAAGTTTAATTTTCTGCCATTTTGTAAATTTTTAATTTTTTTTTTTTAATTTTTTCGTTTTCTGTCCCCAAAAATCGGGGACAGAATCGTATGAATATGTGGGGGGCGGATCCAGATCCCGCCTCTCTTTGTGCACGGCGGGTCCAGGAACCGCCCTCCTTTAGAGTGTGGCGGATCGAGGATCCGCCATGTTATGAACATTGGCGGGCAACTGGACCCGTCGTACACAGAGAGAGGCGGGATCTGGACCCGCCTCTCTCAATGAACGTCGGATTCTGCACCCGCCGTTCATAGAGAAGGGTGGTTCCTAGACCCGTCCTCAATAAGTAAGGGGCGGGTTCTGGACCCGCCCTCAACATATAATCCGGTTCAAGTGATTTTTGAAGGAGAAACGCCTAACATAACAATGGTTTTCAAACGTCTATGAACAGAACCCGATTCTGTCCCCGAAGCTTCGGAGACAGAATCTCATTGTTTTTTAATATATTAGATTTTTATCGTATATGTTTTTAGGTATTTTTACAAAATTAGCGTATTGTTTTTAGAAAAATTTAGCCGATTATCTATAGAACTTTAGCGTATTGTTTTTAGAAATTTAACGTATTGTTTTTAGCAATTTAGCAGATTATATTTATAGAACTTTAGCATCTTGTTTTTAGCAATTTAGCATGTTGTTAGAAAAATTTAGCGGATTATATTTATAGAACTTTAGCGTATTTTTTTTAGAAATTTAGCATGTTGTTAGAAAAATTTAGCGAATTGTTTTTAGAAATTTAGTGTATTATTTTTAGAATTTTTTTTATAACTAACCGTTCAAATTTTATTTTCCAGCGTGACATTTTAGAGGGTTTCGGACATCGCCACCCGTCTAGACGTGGCATCACAGCCTCTGTTCGGAGGGAACGAGGAGCATAGAGGGTCATGGTGGATGCTCAGAGGGCGCACGAGACAGTGCATCGGCCCATGAGTGACGATGAGGATTATGTTACCATGGATGATGGTGATGATTTTCTCGAGAGCGACCCTAGCCCAGTTCGTCGGCCGGCGAAGGGGATAGGCGGTTGTTTCGGTCGTGCCGAGTCATCTGGTAAATAATTTACATTTTTCATTTAGTTTGTTATTAGTTTTCTTTAATTATTACTATAGAAAAATTGTTTAAATGTTATACGTGTAATACTGTTGTAGGGAGTAGTAAGCGCTCGAGGAATGTTGTAGACGATGACTGGGTTATGACGGATCTAGTCCCCGGTGGACCAATTGATGGTACTATGATTCCCAGCTTCTTGGGACATGTCGCTTCTACCATATGGAGCGGACAGCTGAGGTCGGAGCTCAGGGGCCACACTAGAGGGACATTCTGCAGGAAATCGGATGACTGATATAAGGGCGCTCGTCTAGAGGTCAGAGCGCTTATACGGGGATCGAGACTATCACACCTCCCATCTACCATGTAACACACATTGATATGCCCCTTATATGTGCTTTTGTGGAGCGGTGGCAGCCGGATACGTCATTATTTCACATGCCATTTGGGGAGATGATGATTATGCTGCATGACGTTTGGGAGATTCTACGTATCCCAGTGGAAGGGCGACTGGTGTCTGCTGATATTGGGGGGGAACAGCTTCAGACGGTAGTGATGGAGTTGTTTGGGGTGACTAGGGATGTGCTGCTGGCTTCCCACTGGAGAGGTGGTGGGGTATTCTGCAATTCAGTCGTCTCTTTATGCTCTATAGGTCGGATGTCTGATTTTGAGGCGATCGGGTGGATGTTTTTGATGTTCGGTTCCACCTTGTTTATAGACAAGAGTGGCGACCGAATCCGACCCGCGTGCTTACTAGAGGTGCAGGATGGGGTAGAGGATGTGGCTGGATACTCTTGGGGCACAGCTACACTAGCATACATATATCGGCAGCTTGGTGTTGCTAGTAGAGGAGATTGTGGACAGATAGCGGGATGTTTGACTCTTTTGCAAGCGTGGATATATGAGTATTTCCGATGTTTCAGACCTCAGTGAGAGGGAATGACACCCCATCCGAACGTTCCCTGAGCTCGTATCTGGATCCCGACACAGCAGCCCAAGACAAAGACTCGGTTGAGAGATTTGACAGCGGCGGAGGTACGATTTCTACTTGTATAGCGATAAATTATTTAAAATATATTAATTTACTTTTATAATACTTAACTTGTTATATTTGTAGATGATGTGGATGCCTTGCGGTCCTCACATAGTGACCCGCACTCCTAGGACTATTTATAGAGGATGGATACGATACCGGGATGTCATGGAGTCGTATATGCCTGATAGATGCCTCCGTCAGTTGGGGTATATCCAGATTGTACCCATGCCGGCTTTCAGGGGCACGAAGGTTGTACGTCCTTGGAATAGCGGTCGGTATCTGTTAGAGCATCCAGTTGTGGTTGCTGACGATAGTTGGGGATTTTTCCCAGCGGCATCTACACTCATGTTGCTGATGTACACTCTAGCTTAGATTCCATCAGCATGTGACGAGACGTACATGGAGTGGTACACTAGATATTCACATCCACACATCATGCCCGATATGGATGCACACCCATCGGCGGTTCTCACTCGTTCGAACAGTGAGCTTGTAAGTAATTTTGATTTTAGCTGGTAATACGAGTTTTTAACAGTAATATTAATTAATAACATTTTGTTTTATTTTTTTGTTTTTGCAGTGGGTTAATCGGTTCGCTAACGTGTGCACTGGCATGTTAGCAGCTTTCCGACGGGTAGATGAAGATACGTCAGAGGTGTGGGCGGATGAATTGGATAAGCTTATGCGTGATTGGCATTCGGCCAAATGATTAGGGACTGTTTTTTAGTTGTTTAAACAATATTATTAGTATGTTTATTTTAGTTGTTTCAGTTTTACTAAACAGTAATATTAGATGTTTAAACAATATTATTAGTATGTTTATTTTAGTTGTTTCAGTTTTACTAAACAGTAATATTAGATGTTTAAACAGTATTATTAGTATGTTTATTTTAGTTGTTTCAGTTTTACTAAACAAAAATTTCACTAAACAGTAATAACACTAATCAGTAATTTCAAATTCAGAAATTTCACTAAACGGTAATTTCACTAAACAGTAATTTCACTAAACAGAAATGACACTAAACAGTAATGACAATAAACAGTAATTTCACTAAACGGTAATTTCACTAAACAGTAATGACACTAAACAGTAATGAAAATAAACAGTAATTTCACTAAATAGTAATTTCACTAAACAGTAATTTCACTAAACAGTAATGACAATAAACAGTAATTTCACTAAACAAGCATTTTCAATTAACAGGATATCCTGCAGCTCTAGATATTCTATCCCACTGTGCTCGTCGATCTGCATACAAAAAGTCCCATGCTTCAACGCTACTGTGACGACATATGTCCTAGTTAATTAATATCGGCGGCACTGGAAAATCTCTAGATAAATCCAGCCGAATATAATGTTCGTACCTACGACCTAAATGAGCAATAACAATTTCTCGTTGTGGTCGTGTAGCAGTTGCGGGTGCATACAGCGGTAGCACAGTACCACATGAAAATAAGCTCTCTCCATTCCCATATCCGAAAAAAATACAGCAGCATTGTATAATGACGCAATCGGATACAGGTCATCCCAAGTTATCATCCAATGTTCCCCTGTACAAGACCCACCATCCCAAGCAATTTGCCTAACTGCCGCTGCAATCCCATCATAGTAAATTGGCTCTATAAAGTACGTTTAGCAATTATTTCATTCACTATAGCCGTTCTAACAAAATACCAACTCTCTTCATCACCGAATACTCGGTCTGCCACAACACGGAACCCGCAGTTACCATCACCCTTGACATCGAGATATGATTCAATATAAGGCTTTATGATTTCAATGATTTTGTCATAATTATGGTAATCAGAAATATCACATTCAGTGGCAGCAGTACCTATAATAATATAACTTTAGACTTAATAAACATTTAATAGTAAAAGGAACACAATTGATTCTATACAAACATTATTACGTAAATTAAAAATAATAGTAAAAAATACCTGCTGATCGGTTAGAAGAGCGCCCACGACTTCGACCCGAAGATCGAGCCCGTCCATGACGACTGTCACGGTACTCCCACACACTCGGTATACGTTTGGTTGATAAACTTCCTTTCGGTCGTCCTCGAACATCGGCTTTGACTTCCGGTTCACAGTATCTAGCTTCGTCTGGATGAAGTTGCCGATGAATAAATTGAGAAACATTGCGTATGAAGGTTGGATCGCTTTTATCGACCTCATCAACAAGAGAGTGAAAGTATTCCCGCTCCTCGGTCCCATGAACATACTCCACATTGTCAATGGTGTCAGATTGACCAATGACAAGTGTTTTCCAAAATGGATGTATCTTAGAAATACTTACCGATTTACGTGAACGATATGCTCGGCTAAGCTCGCATGCACACGAGATCTGGTAAGAGGTCCTCAACTTATGATCACAACGTTCATCCACTTCATTACTCAACTTTTTCATTCGCAAGTACTCAACACCGAGCAACTCCAAACAATAGTGGGACACTTTGCACGTCAAGTATTCGAACGGAAATCCGGAGTGCGATACAAGCCTTTTCTGTCTTGAAGATTCAAGATTGCCCCTGATACGAATAAAAATGTAGTATCAATCAAAATATATATTACTAAATGCAAATGTAATAATAACAGTAACAAAATGGAATAAATGTGTACCTGATTTTGATTACTTGCAATTCATTTTCATGGTGAACCTTGGCCCAAACTGTATCGATGGATCCAGTAGAGGAATTCAGCCATTTCTTTAAAGAAGAGTGTTCACTCTCCACTCTATAAGTTGTTGTGTTCCCAAAATGTATGAAATCTTTAGTCCATGCAACAACAAACTTCTCTTTGTGGACTAACCATGTATTCTCAACATAAGCTATCACATTACCTAGCATTCGCATTGTATCCTTCATCTTGGCCACTTCCATCTCATATTCATCTACTGTTAGAGAATTTATTATTTTCTTCCATCTGCCATTCTTGAATTTTGAAGCAAATTTCATGTCTTCACCCATGAGTTTGTAGACCTTGTTTTCTACATCATTGTTAATATGCCAAGTACATAACAAGTGTGCAGAATATGGGAAAACCTCTCTAACATGCCTCATCAATCCCAACTCTCTATCAGTCAAAATAACAGTCGGGTTCACATCAAACCCGATCAAATTCCTCAAACACTCCATGACCCAACGATAGCTAGATTCGGTCTCATCCTGCATAATCGCATAAGCGATCTTAAAATTGTTGTTGCATGGAGTCATCCCAACAATTTCAAAGAATGGCATTCTGTACTTGTTGGTCTTGTAGGTTGAATCCATCCCAACATACCAGTGGTACGTCCGTAGTAAATCAACAGAAGCTGGATGTGCCATAAATACATGTGTTAGTACATCAGTTTCTGAATCAGCAAGCGAAGCATGATAATACTTGTTCTTGACGGCAAGATGGAAAAATTGACTAATCACATCTCTACCCTCAAACCCATCATTCCTCAACCGGTCTCTATAATTGTATACATGCTTTATTGTTGGGTTATCTTTTGGATGTTTCTTACGAAGTGCCGTCATAATAGCACACGACTTTGCTTGATAGGAACTTATGTCACACACAATTTGCTTCGCTGCGGGACTAAGCCCGCTTATCTGTCGGTGTCCCTCCGCATAAACCCTCATTTCATGGTTATGCATACCCTTCTCCCCAGCAGTAACAACGATCTCCCAACCCGAAAAATCTTGCAACTGCCTGAGTTTTAGCCGAAATTGACAGCCGCACGCTTTAGTTTTTGTTTTCCTACTTAAACCATCTTCTAAAGGATTAGGCAATCCTCTATACCTTTCGCCACGTGAACATCTCAGAAGCTTTTGTTTACCTCCGTGTTTATGCGAAGAAATAACGAGCTCGAAACCACTTTTGATTGCAATGTCTTTCGCCCATTGAATTGCGTCCATACTTGTTTGAAATAACGTGCTCGTTATGAAACAAGGACTATAATCGATTCCGTCTCCAATCCAAACTCCACCTTCCTCCTGAAAATACATGCAATTTATTTAAATATGTATACAAAATTAAAAAATTGATTTAGAGTATGCTCTAAACGGATCCGCGGACCTCCTGCCATACGCAGGCGGGTCCAAGACCCGCCAACATGTGAAGGGAGGCGGGTCCAGCCCGCCTCCCTTAAGTAAAAGGCGGGTCCAGGGCCCGCCCCACTTAAGTACAAGGCGGGTCCAGGACCCGCCTTGAACATGATAAGATGGGTCACTGGACCCATCTTTCGCTAATACAGGGCGGATCCTGGATCCGCCCACGCCTAAAGTGGGGCGGGTTCGGGATCCGCCTACGTAAATAATTAAATTTTTTCTGTCCTGAATTTAAAAATTTTAAAAATTAACTAGATTGTTACCTCGTCTTCGGAGTTTTCCTGTTCCAACGTCCTCAGATACACAATTCTTAATTTTGTGCTTCGTTAGGGAGAGAGAGAGAGTAGGGTGATTTTCAAATTTTTTTTGGAAAAAATAAAAAGGGCATAATGGGTATGTAGGGGGTGGAGGCAGTAAAAAGGGAGCGGTATATAGTAACACCCTAAATAAATAGCAACACAAACAAAATATTGTGTTTGCCATTATTGACAAAACAATTGGGTCAGACCGGGCCGGGCTTGGCTGGGCTTAACAACCCCTTATCACAATGACACATTTTAGTACTATCCTCGCCAATCAGGAAACCCCCCAAAAGCCCTGCTATGATAAACCCTCTTGCTCCTCCGCCCTCTCTTCCACCGCCTACAGACTGAACTTTTTCTGCTTCTGCCATTTTCCGTCAGCCAAGCGCGACTCTGTAAATTTATAACCTTCTATCTCGGAAAAACAATGATTGAGAGGCCATGACTCAAATGCAGAGGAGCTTTCAATCCATTTCGACTGTCCCCTCCTCTTTTTTCCGGAGAACTTCTTCTTCAGCTGTGTGCCATTGTCTACTCATGGCTAAGGTGCTTTTCATACTCTCTTATATGCTTGGTCAACTTCAATTTTATGTGTATTCTCTGTAATCGCTTTGGCTTGTGCTTTGCCTGGTGTTATTTTTGAATGCTACAATGTATACTTGCATAGAGATGATCATCATCTACGTATTCTAAGTTTTTCCTTTCAATTTATTAAGGCAATCGCGATTACCTCCCTTTGTCATGTTACATTTCCTGTTTCTTATGTAGTTTTTGTTAATTTTATTTTTTTTAATCGAGGTCATGGGCTGTTTTTACAGTTGGACTGCCGGAGTCTTCAGAATCATCAAGCTTTTCATTTGTTATCTTCACCTTTTGGTACTTTTCGTAAATATGGACAATGCTCTCAGCTTGGACTGAAGAAATCGGGAGTATCATCTGTGATGGCTATCAGCCTTGCAAAGGTTCCCCAATATCTTAGCAATGGGCCTAGGAGGGGTTCAGATGTTTTCTCTTGTTCAAGACATGGATTTATTGATTCTTTAAATAGTATGAGCTACTCTTCTTTGAATAATGTTATCACACCTAGAGCTTCATGGCAGCGGCATTTTTCCAAAGCCTGTACTGTAAAAAATCTGAGTCGAAATGTTGGTGGCTTTAGCAAACAATCAAAGCAGTCAAAAACTTTGACAGCTCATTCGAAAAGCAAAGCTAATAATGTTAGTATTTCAGCTGATGGTAATGTCAATGCTGAGACATCAAGCAAAGAGCTAGTTGGAAATGTGAAACTAGGTTCCTCTGTTTCAACTTCCCCTGTTAGCACTAGTAACCCAAAATCTAAAGCTAGTGTAGGACAGAAAAAGAAATCAAAACCCAAGGCAAAAAAGGAACAATCTTCTGGCATTGCGCTGGAAAAAGCTGATGTTTCAGAATCTCTTCAAAGTTCTCGTACAAAAACTTCCGTTGCAAGAAGTCAGAGTTCCACAGTGGATTTAGAGGTTAGTAACTATTAATTTGTAGAGGAAATATGATTTAGTCCTTCACTCAATTATAAAATTTTAAATAACATCCACTTACTTTTCAGAAAAAATCAAGTGCAAAGACACCCAAAGAATTGGTGGGCGATTCTTCTTTAACAAAACAACAGTCCGCTAAGAAAAGCAAAACGAGTAGTGGAAAGGGTAAATCTAGAAAAACTGTTAATGGATCACTAGAGAAAGGGAAACCTCAAGCAATTGCTAAATTGAAACCTCTGACACAGGGGACACTTAAGCAGTTGTATCCTCCAACAGGAAAATCTGTTGTTGTGGTTGAATCTGCTACAAAGGCAAAGGTAATTCAGGGGTATCTTGGTGATATGTATGAAGTAATACCTAGCTATGGTCATGTAAGGGACCTGGCTGCGAGGTCTGGATCTGTGCGCCCTGACGATGACTTTAGTATGGTATGGGAGGTTCCTTCTGCTGCCTGGACTCATCTTAAGAGCATCAAGGTTTCATTGAGTGGGTAGGGTTTTCTCCTTAAATCGTTCATTGTTAATGATGCTTATGAGGGTGTAAATGTGCTGAAAGAAATGCAATATTCTGTGTGCTTGCTTGAAAGTTAAACTTTATATGACTTCTTCTGGTACTTGCCTCTTCCTCTTCCTTTTTCTATTTTTGTTTTATTTACCTAATCTCTCTCATCCTGTTGCCTTTCTCTCAGAGCGGAGAATCTTATACTTGCATCAGATCCTGATCGTGAAGGAGAGGCAATTGCTTGGCATATTATTGAGATGTTGCAACAACAGGATGCCTTACATCAAGGGATTAATTTGGCGAGAGTTGTCTTTCATGAAATAACTGAGGAATCTATAAAAAATGCTTTGAAAGCTCCAAGAGAAATAGATTTAAACTTAGTCCATGCATATCTTGCACGGCGAGCTCTTGATTACTTGATTGGATTCAATATTTCACCATTATTGTGGAGGAAATTACCGGGTTGCCAGTCAGCTGGACGTGTCCAATCTGCTGCATTGTCTCTTATATCTGACAGGGAAATGGAAATTGATGAATTTAAGCCACAAGAGTATTGGACCATTGAGGTTAATTTGTACAGTAAAGATCCAGGTTCTTTGGTTAATGCTCACTTGACTCATTTTGACTCAAAAAAGTTGACTCAGTTTTCAATTAGCTCTCATTCAGAGGCAAATGATATTGTAAACAAGATAAATACTTCAAGTTTTAAAGTTGTTGGCATCAAAGAAAACAAAACAAGGAGGAATCCTCCCACACCGTATATAACATCGACACTTCAACAGGATGCAGCAAACAAATTACATTTTCCTTCAACTTACACAATGAAGGTTTGGTAGTGTTTCTTCATTCCTTTTGGAACTTAAAATAGTTGGTATTTGACACTTAATTTAGCCAATTTTTTTATATTAGCTAATTAGCATATTATCGTGAACTATTTTTTTTATTTGGTAAATATTTCTATGTTTAGCTACTGTTTATATCACATAGCAAATGGTTATCCCGATCAAATTAACATGATTGTTTGGGTACTAGGTTATGCACTATTACAATGATGCTTTATCTGAACCATTCAGTCCCTTTATTTTCTCCAAACGAACATGGTAGAGTTTCATTGATTTTGTATGCATCATAGGTCTCCAACCCATTAGCACATGCTGCTGGAAAGGGCGACTTTGGTGCAAACCTTTAGATGAATTGTGTACGCATGGATCATTCTCTGTTGCTTTTGTTTAAAACATCTCTGGAAACTTACTTATGATATCATTATCTAGTGCATATGCATTTACATAAGTTAACCTATATTCCTTTATCATCTGATTTTTTCGTACTTATGTGACTTAATAATGTGGATACAGCTTGCACAAAAACTTTATGAAGGCGTTCAGTTATCAGATGGGCAGGCAAAGGGTTTGATAACCTATACAAGAACAGATGGATTACATGTGAGTTATCTTTTTTTAATATAGATATCCCCTTTTTCCCTGATGTTATTAGCTTCTACTTTTTTATTTAGTTTTATTTTTTTTATCATTAGCTATCTATATTTGTTAGCTTGTTCTATGAAGGAGCTTGGTTTCGTGTTTACATTACGTGCAGGTTAACATGCAATCCTGTGCCTGGTATTCAAAACGAATGTCTAAACGTAGGGAAAGTGAAAATTGAAGTTGGATTTTGTAGATTATATGATTCAGGGAACTGGTAGTAAGGTTACTTCATTTTAAATGTAATTGCAAAGACATGTGGAGGCTGTGCATAGCATATCTAACTCTCCTGAAATCCACAAAATCACAGTGCGGAAACTATGCTGAGGGACACCTTTTTATATGTTGTTTGTTCACACAATTAGTTGGTGTTTAATGACATTTATTGATTCCTTTGAATTTCTCAAATAATGTTTTGATCTTGCTCTCAGATTTCTGACGAAGCTGTTAGAGAAATACGTTCCTTGGTGATTGACAGGTAATTGTTCTGGGTTTCCGCTACTATTTTCGAGGATTATAAAAAGATGATGTCGACGTTTGTTATTATTAGTAAAGTCGCTCGAATTCAATCCATTTTCTCTTTGTCATTACTATTTTTGATCCATAGTTCCTGAACTTGTTCTTTTATCCTGTTAATCATTCTGGCTGCTTGCAAAATTACTTTTTTACAGGTATGGCCAGGATTTTGCATCTGGAAGTCCTCGTAAGTATTTTAAGAAGGTGAAGAATGCTCAAGAGGCCCATGAAGCAATTAGGCCCACCAATATTCGGTTGTTACCATGTAATAATGAATGTTGCTTGCAATGTGACTGTTTCAAATTTGAATTTCTTATGCAAATTGGCCAATTTTTTCAATACAAATGACAGTGGGTTCTTTGTTATCAACTTGTAGCACTGCTTCGTGATGTACTTGATGAAGATTCCTTGAAGTTGTACACGCTTATCTGGTCCCGTACCATGGCATGCCAAATGGAACCTGTTATCATTGAGCAGGTTAGAATGCATAATCTTTCAATGTAGCATTATAGTAAAAACTTCTCTGTGTTGATTCTAGTTTAATTGAATGTCTAAATTAGAGTGACAGCTTTTAATATATATTTTTCTACAGGTCATAGGTTTGTGTGTATGTGTACCAAAAGCGTCCATGTGTTAATTATCTTTATAATGTCAATAGCATCTCAAATGCATAGTTAGGTGTCCAAAGCAACTGAAAGTAATGATAACTTAAATATAACAAACAACAAGTGCTTAGTGCTTATATAACAGCTTAATTCTTGGATCTAGCAACAGTGGTTGTATATATCTGGTTGTTAGTGAGTGAAAGAATATTGATGCAAATTTTCCTGATTATTCGTCTTCACACTGGGGGTGGACGGGTTTACTGTGTAGCGAAGGGCATTGAGGTTGGTAATGTGGTTGCCTGGAAAAAATGCATATTACTTTTGGTCACAATTCATTTTTCGTGTTCTGATAATGTGCTGGATAGGGATAGTTGTCATCTACACTTCGTCTAATGGTTTTTTTTGATCTTTTTGTCGTAACTAGATCCAACTTGATGTTGGGAATGCTGATGGGTTGATTGCTGTCAGATCTTCGTGCTCCAGAGTTGGGTTTGTAGGGTACCAAGCTGCTTACGAGGTACTATTATGTTCCACTTTTAAGGGCCTTCTGTGCAGTGTATTTTTTTTTTTATTGCTTCTCTTTGATGAGCTGGACTGCAAGCAAGTGGTAAGAGATCAGTCTGACTTAAACCTCCATAATTCTTTTTGTTTACAGGATACTGATGCCGGGGCGGTAAGATACAAGGAAAATGATGTGTATGATCGGCTGGAAGCTTTTGAAATTCACAAGTCACTCAAGGTAGTGATACTTCAATTACATGAAAGAAAATACATCACAATGCAAATCTTTTTTGTTTAATCTAATGATTTGACAAACTACCGTATAAAAATATAAGAATAATACAAATCTGATGAAAATAATAATTAATTTAAATTTTGATAAAATAAAATACAAATTTCTTACATGTGTATTGCCAGCTTTCTTTCCTTTTAACTTTCTTAAAGATAGCTCTTTAAATAGGATGTTTAACTTGAAATCTCATACATGTGCTTTAAAGTGTGCCCCTCTAATTTACATGTTCATAGCCAGGGGATCCTTTGAATCTTGGTGATGTAAAACTCAAGGAGCACTCTACCCAACCTCCACCACGCTACTCTGAAGGATCATTGGTACAGTACTGTTATCTATTATTAATAGTAGAAGCATTTCTGTATATTCTTTTCTCTGTTTGTACTTTTTATGATTGTTGGCAATCATCTCTGTTCTGCTCTTTTTCTTTCGCTAGAAAAGTTGATTTTTTTTTTCTTAACCTAATTATTAACGTTTTAAAGTTACATTTAGTCAAGATAGATCTTTAAAGATGTTAGATGTCTATGCTTTTTGGTTTGATTGAAAAACTAACATAAAAGGTCTCCATATCTTATGAATTATACATGGCTAAATACATTCTTACGTGAATTAATTACATCTAACAATGTTATCTAAATGTGGTAATACTATTCTTGACTCTGGAAATGAATGTACCTTAACATAGTGGATATATTTTTCTGGGTGTGATTTGCATGTAACAGGTTAAGAAGTTGGAGGAACTTGGCATTGGAAGACCTTCAACTTATGCAAGCACTATCAAAGTTTTGCAGGTAGGTTGTAGCAATACAATGTTTCCTTTAAGAAATTAATCCTCATACTATGGCTCTTTAAATTGGATAAAATGGTTTCAGTCTACTACAGATGGTATAAAAGTAGAAATAGGCAAATTCATATCTCTGAGTGGGTGGATTTGTTGGTAATAGCTTATAGGAAAGATGTGACATCTAGAATTCCCTAGACTATAAGCTAATCTCTTGATATAAAATTATATAAAGCTAATATGCAACTTCTTGGAGTATGAGAAGAAAAAGATATTGGGTGGTGAGTTTGGGACTACTGCACTAAATAGAGTTTTCAGGGAAGTTGGGAGTTGGGGAATTCTAAAATGTTATTTTTATGGTGTTTAATGAGTATGAACGATTATTACTTGCTCAGAAAGTGTTCTGTTATGCTCCGTGAAGGCAATACTTTTTCTTGATACAACATTTAGTAAGAGATGATTGAAGAATTTTATTAAAATAAACGGGATCTTTTTTTTTTTAATTACTATTGGTAACTTGATTTTTTTAGTATTTTTTTGATAAAGCTGAAGTGAAAAAAAATATGATTTGCTTTGTCATTGGAGATTCATGTCATTAAATTTTGTCAAATGTGCCCACAACTAGTATTTGTTGTAAAGCTTTTTTATTAGTTCTATATTTTGTATTTGTTGTGGCCTTGTAATAACATTTTTTGGTTTGTGTTACCAGGATAGGAACTACGTGACCATAAAAAGCCGCGTGTTGTATCCAGAATTTCGTGGTCGCATGGTAAGTTATAAGATTCTCTATTTAAGTCTTAGGGGTTGTTTGATAACCAAATCAAGCACTTAAAATTAATATAGTAAGTGCTTATTGCTTTTTAGTTTGCTTGATAACACCACTTAAAAATTCCAGTTAAGTCTAAAAATCACTTATTCTAACAAGTCACAATATTTAACTTAGAATTTTTTAATTTACACATTATCAACTAATATTTTTAGTATTTATCAAGCAGTTTCATCATTTAATACTTTCAGCATTTATAATATTCAACACTTAAAATTAAGTACTTATTTTTTTCAGCACTTAATTTTAAGTTTTATTAATCGACACATTACATTTACCATTCTGTCAAACTCCTTAAATTATTATTTTCCTATAGAAGTATTGGTGAATTTGTTGCATGAAAAATCTATAATATCTTAATTTTTTTACTACATAGAAATTTCAATGTGGAAATAACTGCCTATCATGAGATTTTAATTTGCCTACTGAATAGATATTGGAGTTTGTTTCAGTTTATAGTCCATGTGCTTACGCCAAGCGTGTCTATTGTTGGAGTATTTGATTTGTACATAATTCAAATTGAAATTAGTGTAACTCACAATTATAGAGCATTGATGTCCGGCGCCATATTTGAAGGTTGCTGAAATTTTCAATTAGCAAATTCCAAAAATGGCCTTACTAGAATGTCTATCATTATGAAATAGAGATTTTAGTAAATTTTTACACAAAATTGTATTTGCAACAAAAAGCCTAAACATTTGAGATTTTGATGTGAACCTATAATGCTTTTATAGGGTCTTTGAATGCCTATTTGCCTTCTGCTAATTAATCTCCCATATAGTTGCAGTTGCAACGAGATTAGTTGATAATTTGAGACTTTTCTTAACTATAATTATTTTTTGGTATTAGGTGTCAGCTTTTCTCTCTCATCATTTTACTGAAGTCACAGACTACAGCTTCACTGCTGATATGGAGACTGAGGTGATTTAATTAACTTGCAATAAAAAGTCTGTTTATCTTCTTTATGAAGTCACATTACTTCCTCATTACTGCCGTTTAAAGGATATATTTTAACATTTGCACCTGTTATGTGATCTGATTGTGTTCTTATAGGAAACGTTTTTATTTTTTATTTTTAATGCATCTCTAAAATATAAGAAGGAACTGCTAAAAAGGACACAAATTTTGCTGGGTGCAACACTAGTTAAACCAGAGCTTTATTGCCAAAATAAGGGAGTAATTTACTACATAAAGTAGTCTGAAAAGTTAAGAAAAAGCAGTTGCAAAGCACAACATACAGTTAAAAGTCGATTCTTATTTATTAGTAATGCTTAATAAAGGTTTTATATTAAGATGAGGGCTGGTCCTGAGATTTCGAGTGCACGGTACAAAACTTAAAGAAAAGTGCCCAACTAATAAAACGAAAAATATAATATTTTAGAATTTTATTAGAGAAAATCAAGTAAAAATAGTTCTTGCATTTTTTGAAGCAAAATTACTAATTAGACTCTTCTGAGACCGAGTTCCTTTAGCTAATATCCGGATGCCTTTCAGTGGAGGGTTTGAGCGGAGAAAATAATGAAGCCAATAAGTAGGCTAGCTCGAGTATGATCGCAATTCAGTGAAGAGGATCTCTCCCGTAGACTAGATTATGTATACTTACCTTGAGGCTTAAGAGCCTATACATAGAGGTTTTGGAAAGTCCTTTCCCTAGCAGGGTTCGACTTTCCTTAACACAGATAAGGAAGGAATAACCCACCTTCCTTATTAGTCATTGTCGACCTAGGAAGAGATTTCCTTCCTTAATAAGGAGAATACCCTTAGTGTCCTGTATTTTTAGGACGTTTTTATCAATATTCTTTCAGATGTAAGACTGGGGTGGGGTGTTACAAACTCTCTCATCCTATGCTAATGTTAATATACTTGTCAGGGCTATATTGTAGTCCAGAATCTTGGCACTATGTGTGCAATAAATTTTAGAGATGATTCTTACAAGTTTGACTCACCCCTTTCGATGGTGTAACTCATAATTCCTCAGAATTCTGAGGTTTGCACTCAGGCTGGAGAGTGGCTTTGATGCTATAGTTATCATCCTACCCTGCAAACTGTGAGCCTAACAACTGGGAGGGCTAGGCTGAAGCACCTGATAGAGAACACAAACATAGAACCCTTACTAAACTATTTCTATATGCTCGACCTCATTTCTCCAAATTGTATGTAACGAAACTTTCCTGAAAGGTATAGTCATAGGTTCTCCATACCAAGCTTAAAAATCACTCTGTTTATTCCCTTGATTTTATTCATAAGAAAATACCTCTTATCCAAAACAGTAACTTAAAAATGTTGTAAAACATTTCCAAAGTTGACCACCATTTTGTTCAATTCCATTGCATGTACCTTGGATATCTATTGTTAGACACCCCTCACAATTTTTACAGATTTCCACATTAGTAAACTTTCATAGTTGCACTTTTCTCTTCAGAAAAGAAAGAAAGAGAGAAAGAATACGCATTTTGATATGTTTTCCTTCTTTTGGTCTATGTGGTGACTGCTAATTTCTTG
The DNA here is from genome assembly GCF_963576675.1 of Euphorbia lathyris. Lineage (NCBI taxonomy): Eukaryota > Viridiplantae > Streptophyta > Magnoliopsida > Malpighiales > Euphorbiaceae > Euphorbia > Euphorbia lathyris. The sequence goes on along the minus strand of NC_088917.1, from coordinate 1,313,636 downwards.
TTTGTCTCATCTTCAGCTTGATAATGTTTCTGCTGGCATAACTGAATGGAAGGGTCTACTCAAAGATTACTGGAGTCGATTTAGCACATATTGTAAGCGTGCTGATGGTGTCCATATCCATCAGGTTTGTTTCAGTTTCCCATTGAAGGTTCTGATGATGTTGTCCTCAAGAAGTTCTATTTTCTTTTTGATATCGCTTATGGAAAGATCAATAGTTAGTTGGCTTTTATTCATTTGCAGGTGGAGAAGATGCTGGAGAAAATATTTGGTGATTTTTTGTTTGGTACACTCCCTAATCAAAGCAAGGCATGCCCAAGGTAATTGACATTAAGCTTCCTCTCATTTCTTCCTCTTTTTCCCACCTAATTTAGAGGGTAAATAATTTATTAGTCCCCACCTTTTAACGTGACACACCGTTTAGTCCCCTATTTTGAAAAACACATTTTAAGGTCTCTAACCCTTGTCACTGTTAACATTTTGGTCCTTCTGTCCATTTCTTTTAGATTTTTAATGGTTATATTCGGCATGAACCGGTTGACAGAAAATAACAAAGTAACAGGGCCATTTTGTATTGCATTATGGCTCGCTATCCTGAAAGCTTAGATATGTTTGGTTAAAAATCTAAAAAAATAGATAAAAGGACTAAAGGGTTAAAAATGACAAAAGATAGGGACCTTATAATGTGTTTTTCAAAATAAGAGGACTAAACAGTGTGTTAAGTAAAAAGGTGGGGACTGATAAATTATTTACCCTAATTTAAACTGCTCTTTTCTTGACAAAATAGTTTTATTCTAATTGTCTGAACTTATTTCAGTTGTTTGGAGGGCACTTTGATCTTCAAAGTAAGTAGATATGGTGCAGGCTATTTTATAGGCTGCGATCAACATCCAAAGTGCAAGTGAGTATGAAACAGCTTGATATTTATATAATTTCAAGTGTGTATTTTGTGTATAATTTTACGTGCTACTGAAGAGAGGGAAAAAGTCAAAATATAAATCTTCCTCCTGTTATAATAGTATTTTCCGATATTGGTATTTATGAATGGAGATCTAAAAACATCTTATAGTTACATTTTTCACTATGAATCATAACATCCTAAAGGTCTTTTTATCGTTATCTAAAGATTTTGTGGCCAATGTATTTAACTTTTATAAATTACATGCATGGATTGGCATTTTCAGGCCACATTTTGTCAGGAGCATGTGAACAAAAACAGTTGCAACAGAAACATTACTGCTATTCTTATTTGTGCAGATTCCTGTCAAAGTTTGGCCTTACTGCATCCTATTAGTTTGCCACGTATTTTAATAGCAAAAAGGAATCTTTGCCTTAGGATGTAGGAATAATATTTGTCCTTAAGAAATCATAACATCATTTAAAAAAAGAAAAGGAAGGCTTTTGTTATTAACTATTGTAGATATTAATATGATTTGGGCCTTTAACTATCAGCTTAAGCTTTTAGTTCATTTGGTTCCATAACACAATATCAGAGTTTCTTTGACTAAGAAGGGTTTGATTCATAGCAACCCCATTTGTTGATTTAATTTCAACACATGGTAAGATGAGCCTGTGTTGTTCATACTTCAAGCCCAGTTGGTGTTGCATGCGGGAGTGCTCAGATGTTAATATGAATTGGGCCTTTAATCACAAACTCGAGGATTTTACAGAATCATTTTGATTATTAAATGTTTGAACCTATTTTTTGTTCAATTGGTTATATGCCAACTATTAATCACAAACTCTTAAGGATTTTACAAAATCATTTTGATTGTTAAATGTGCGGACCTGTTAAAAAGAGCCTGGCAAAGTAACTCTTAATACATCAATTTTTCTTGGGAAAGCCTTGGCGCAACGGTAAACGTTGTTGTCGTGTGACCAAGAGGTCACGGGTTCGAGTCTTAGGAGCGGCCTCTTGCCAAATAAATTGGTAGGGGAAGGCTTGCTCCCGGTACACCCTTGTGGTGGGACCCCTCCCCGGACCCTCGCTCAGCGGGGACGCGTAGTGCACCGGGCCGCCCTAAACATATAAATTAAAATAAGCCTAATACATCCCTACCCCCCAGTACTTGTCCAAAAAATTCAACAGCCCCCTTATACTTTTAAAATGTCCTATTTACCCCTGGACTTGTTTAAAGTTACCTATTAACCCCCTAAAATCCACGTGGCGGAGTAAGGAGAGACTTTGGAAAAGTTGAATTGTGTACACTAAGCAAGTTCAGGGTCTCAATAGATCATTTAAAAAAGTTCATGGGGCTAATAGGCACCTTTCAGAGAGTCAATGGGTCACTTGGTAAATAGAACTTTTTCAAAGTACAAGGGGCGGTTGACTTTTTTGGACAATACACTGGATGTAAAGCCATTAAAATATGTAAAGAAGCTATGAAAGATGAAACCGTATTCATTCCGGCTACTTTGTAAGTTTTCTTGATTGCAACTTTAGAGTTGCTTTATTGAGGCTTTGGGCATCATCCTTGTGCATTTCTTTTTCTTTGGTTGCTTCCTTTGGTGAACTTGATCGGATTGTGTAGGTATATTGCTAAGACATTATATGGTGATGAAGAAGAAGATGATGTTCCCCATAACAGTTCGGTAGAGGAACCAAAATTGCTTGGTGTTCATCCTGTTTCTAATGAAAAGGTTCTGCTTGAACCTTGAGTTCGTATTTGTTTGCTGATGAGCTTGAATTAATTACATTTGAAAATTTCAAAATACTTGAGTTGAATAAATAAATTGTCTTTCAGGTTCTCTTGAAGAGTGGTCCCTATGGATTCTATGTACAGCTTGGTGAAGACAGGAAAGGGGACTCACCAAAACGAGCCTCTGTTTCTCACGTATGTAAAGTATTTGCTAGAGTTATTTCAGTTGATTGAATCCTCTGTCCAACCCTAGGTTTATCACTCCTCTAGCCGATTTGGGGATGTCATCGGCCTAGGGCTGTAAATGAGCTGAGCCGCTCATGAGCAGCTCGACGTTCAGCTTGATAAAAGCTCAACCATATTCGGCTCGATTTATAAACTAGCCGAGCTTGAGTACAGTGAAAAGCTTGAAAGCTCACGAGCAGACTCGGTTACAAGTTCATGAACAAGCTCGATTACAATGTTCATGAACACGCTCGTAAGCAAGCTTGGTTCGATTTTTTTTTATTTTTTTATAATAGTATTTCTATCAAGGGGAAATATAAAACAGTATAGTTTTGTGTAAATTTTAGTTCCGTAGGTTTCAAAAGTATGTGGTTTTGTGTTAAAGAAATTTCAAATGAACATAATTAATGAGTTGTTCACGAGCAGAGTTCATAAACATAATTCAGGTGCAGCTCGCGAGCAGCTCACGAACAAGATGTTGAGCTCGATCTTGTCAATCTTCTGACGAACCGATCATGAGCAGGCCAAAGCTCAGCTTGATTATAGCCTACAACGGCCCAGATTGCTACCAAAAGCACTTTATTGATTGTATTGCACGTTTTCTGTCATTTGCATCTTTTCACTATTTCTTATTCATATATTTCATGAATGATGGCTTCTCTAAAATGCATAAGCATCTGCAATGTTTCTCATCTCAAATTTCAAGCAATCCAGGGCGCATTAAATGATTTATGAATATGCTGCCAGTCCTTCAAATGAATGATTGAAAGATCATTTTTTTTTTGTTCAGATAAAGGACGTGAATAGTATTACAGTGGAAGCAGCTCTAGAGTTGCTACGTTACCCGATCACATTGGTACGCCTGCCAATCTCACCGAGAAATATGCATTTTGTTTTTTGCAGACTATCTAAATCATGTTCAATTTTTTCTAGGGCAAACATCCGAAGGATGGCAATCCTGTAATAATAAAGCTTGCAAAGGTTGGATTTGTTGTAAAACATCGAAGAACAAGTGCTTCAGTTCCCAAGGTATGGATTATGTTGCTTCTTTTCATGTTCATCTTTCTTTTCGATGAAAATTCCTTTCTGCCTTGTCATTGAAATCCATGAATTCAGTAATTTCTTTAGAAAATAAGGCCACTTTAAGGAATTGTAAAAGGTGGCAAGTATCGGGTTTGTGTCAGTTTCAGATTAGTGTCAAAATGAGTCAACCCTAACCCAACCCAAAAACTTTCGTGTCATAATCGTGTTAATCTAATCAGGTTAGTATCGATTTCGTGTTGGGTTTTCCTAATTAGGGACCAGCAGCATAGCTCATACTTCTATCTCTTTTTTTCCTAATTATAATGTTTCCCGCGTCCATGTCCGTATTCGTATCCTACATGTCCGTGCAACATACTGCTCATTCATGGCTTCGCTTTCCTTCCTTGTTCAAAGTGTCAAACTAACAAATCTGTATGGAGTACATCAAAAAATAGAGGTTGATGTGTCACTTGTTTCCTAATCATTATTACCTTGTTGTAGAGTGTAATCCCGTAGTTGGTATCGGGGAAGGGAAACTGAAATGACATTACTACCCTTCTGTACCTTTGGCATAAAGTTAGATCTGACAATTATCGTGTTCGAGTTGTGTTCGTATCGTGTCATTTTCGGGTTCGTGTTAAAAAGAGTAGACCCAAACCCAACCCAAAAACTTTCGTGTCACAATCGTGTTAACTTGTTCGGGTTAGTGTCGATTTTGTGACGTGTTTTCGGGGTACATGTAATTTTGTTATGCATATATATTAATGATAACTTTTAAAAATATAAGAATATTTTTAAATACTTTATGTCATTTTTAGATTATTATGTTAACATTAACCATCGAGAAGTGTGGTAATATCATGTTAGGAGGTGATGTAACATGTTTATAATAATTAAGGAGGTTCAATTCATATTTGCAAGTAATAATTATAATTTTATTATCTTTATTAATAAAGTGACATAAAAATACGAGAGAATATAACAATAATTTTAAATATTCGTGTTATTTCGTGTCGTTTTTGGGTTAGCATATCAACCCTAACCCAATCCAAAAATTTGCGTGCCAGTTTTTTATCAACCTGAAAATGACATATTACCTACTAAGCTAAACCCAAACACTAAAATTACGTGTTGATTTTATGCGTGTAATCGGATCGCGAGTACTTTTTCCACCTCTACATAAAGTGGGTGGCTTCATGTGATTGCTTGAAGACAATGACTGCTCATCGATGTTGCACGGACACTTCGCATTAATAGCCTTTCCGCATTTTTTGTCCGTGCCCATATCCTAAACGTCCGTCCAACATGGCTGCTCATCATGACTTCCCTTTCGTTGTTCAAGTGTCAAACTAACAAATCCATATGCAAAATAGAGATTAACGTGTTACTTCTTATATGTGTGCAGAATATGAAGCCGGAAAACGTCAGCTTAGAGAAAGCGTTGGAGTTATTATCAGGTGACGACGCGAGGCGCAGCGGTCGTCCTAAGAAAGAATCAAAGGTTCAACCTAAGAAGAAAGGAACAAAGCTTCAAGTAGCTAAGGCTGTTTAGGCAGACAGTGATTTCATGGAAGAGATTGATTCCCTCGCCACAAGCCGAATTTTTTAACAACACAAACATGTTTTTGCCAACATGTTTACACCCAGGATGATAATAAACATTAAGCAATTTTGTGGCAAGGTCATTTCTTTTTATTATCATAATTATTTTAGGTTTTGGAGGGATTTATATTCATTTATAGGAGCAGGTCATTAGATTTTTAGGATATATAGTAATTTGTAAAGTTGTAATATACTATAATTTATTAAAACTGAGTACATTCATAGTCCCCGTTGGGTACATTGTAATGCGCGTTGTAATGTCAATTACAATGGAAGCTCATTACCATGTTTGGTTGGTCAGATCGTTTTTGTCATAATGGAACCACAAATACATTACTTAATTTTTTTCTTTGCACATTTATGTAATGAGCATTACGAACAAAAGAGACATGAATCCCTATTACTAGTAACTCTTGTATTTTTTTTATTACTAGTGATGAAATACGAAAAAACCATAAAAAAATTGAAAATGTAAAAAATGTGAAAAAACCGAAAACGAGAAAAAATGCAAAAAAAAAAACAAAAATGGGAAAATGGGAAAAGGCGAAAAAACCATGAATAAACATGAAAAAAGAGCAAACGAAAAAGGGAAAAATTGAAAAATGAACAAAAAAAAAAAAAGGCAAACATGAAAAAATGTGAAAATTGTACTTTATTAAAGGGCGGTCCGGTGCACTACGCGTTCCCGCTAAGCGAGGATTTGGGAGGGGTCCCACCACAAGGGTATAGTGGGGTAAGTCTTCCCCTGCCAATTTTTTTGGCAAGATGCCGCTCCTAAAACTCGAACCCTTAATATGACGACGCGAGGCGTAGCGGTCTAAGAAAGAATCAAAGGTGCAACCTAAGAAGAAATCATCAAAGCTTCAAGTAGTGTTTAGGCAGGCAGTGATTTCACGGAAGACATAGACATTGATTCCCTCGTTACAAGGCAAATTTTTTAACAACACAAACATGTTTTTGCCAACATGTTTACACCCAGGATGATAATAGGCATTAAGCAATTTTGTGGCAAGGTCATTTCTTTTAATTATTATAATTATTATAGGTTTTGGAGGGATTCATATTTATTTATAGGAGGGGGGTCATTAGAGTTTTAGGATAAATATTAATTTGTAAAGTTGTAATATATAATTTATTAAAATTGAGTATACTCTTTAGTCTATATCAATTTGGTCATTCAATTTACTACTTTTTTTTAATATATGTACATAGGCAATTTTCAATTTACTACTCAAGTTGTTCAAAAACTGCAAATGACCATCCGAACTTCAAAACGTTACAACTAACCTTTTAACTTGCTTATTTGGAACAAAAACCCTTCAAATGATACATGGCAGTGTGTGATTGGCGGTGGAGGTTGGTTGTAGCTTTTTGAAGTTCTAATCACGCGTTGTCACGTGGTATTTGAGGGGTTATTTGTTCTAAATAAGCAACTTGAGGGGTTAGTTGTAACATTTTGAAGTTCAGAGAGTCAGTTGTAGTTTTTGGACAACTTTGGGGGCTGGAGATGTACAAGGGGCGCCGGAACCACTATGACCACGAGTAGTTTTGGTTTCCCTGTCTCCACAAAATTTAAGGTTGTGGTGATTCTGGCCTCCCTGTTTCTAAGAAATTTAGTTCGGGTGCTATATTAGTATCCCAAAATTGGTTCAGGTCCCATTAAGTCCTCTCTAAATCCAAAATTTCAATTTTTTTTGGGTCTGTTAGGCCATCTCTAATTTTATTTGGCCTGTTAGGTCTTTTTTAAATCTAAATTTCTAATTTTTTCACCTATTAGGCTCTCTCTAAATCCGAATTTTTTTTTCTATTAGACACCGATTTAGCAAAAAAAAAAAAAAAAAACAAATTTTACACACCACGTGTAAAATCGGCTCCCAACCGAACAACCCTATATTCACTACTGACGTCAGCTTAGAGAAAGCGTTGGAGTTACTATCAGGTGACGACGTGAGGCGTAGCGGCCGACCTAAGAAAGAATCAAAGGTTCAACCTAAGAAGAAAGGATCAAAGCTTCGAGTAGCTAAGGCTGCTGTTTAGGCAAGGCAGTGATTTCATGGAAGACATAGACATTGATTCCCTCGTCACAAGCCAAATTTTTTAACAACACAAACATGTTATTGCCAACATGTTTACACCGAGGATGATAATAAGCATTAATCAATTTTGTGGCAAGGTCATTTCTTTTTATTATTATAATTATTATAGGTTTTGGAGGGATTCATATTTATTTATAGGAGGGGGTAATTAGATTTTTAGGATAAATAGTAATTTGTAAAGTTGTAATATATAGTTTATTAAAACTAAGTATATCAATTTGGTCATTCAATTTACTAATTTTTTTTTTAGGTTTAATACATCATTTGCCCCTGAACTTGTCCAAAAAGCTTGATTGGCTCTCTGAACTTTCAAAGTGTCTTGATAGGCCCTTGAACTTGCGTATAAGTAATCAATTGATCACTCGGTCGCAAAAAAAATTAAGTTAAATGCGGAAGATGTATTGTACGAGTAAAACGATCAAAATCTGAGTATGCAGTTCTAATATTAGAGAAGACAAGTTGTATAGTTAGAGCAAGTAATAACTTCAATTTTAATTTATTTTTTAATTATGTAATAACATTCAGATTACATCTTCCGCATTTAATTTACTTTTTTATGACTGAGTGATCAACTGATTACATTTTACGCAAGTTCAGGAGGCTAACTGAACATTTTATGCAAGTTCAGGGGGCTATCGAGACACTTTGGAAGTTCAGGGAGTCAATCAAACTTTTTGGACAAGTTAAGGAGGCAAATGATGTGTTAAGCTTTTTTTTTTTTTTTTGTAAATTAATCTAATGTATGTACATAAGAGCAACTCTAGTGGTTTGTTAAAGGACCAATTTGCAATTTTAAAAAATTGCAAAAGACCCTCTAACCACCAGAGACTCTATTTACAAAGTCTCTAGAGTCTAGCAAGTCTCCAAATCCCTCGTCTTGCTAGAAAAATTGAGTGAGCCATGTTTGGTTTTTATATTCATTTAACAATATATATGTATATATATATATATATATATATATATATATATATAATATTTATTTTATTGTTCATGGATCGAATAGAAATTTCTTCCACTAAAACCATAATAGAAATTATAATTTTGATGTTTTTAATCTAATGATATTCAGATTTAATTTTTTTTTATTCTAATAGATATTAAAACCAAAATGATATTCCGATTTTAATTTTTAAATCCAATTAAATGAATTATTTAAATTATAAGTATATATTGATTAATATTAAATATTACTAGTAATTTTTATTCAATTAATATTAATTCATTATAAGATCTACCAAAAACATGACGACGGCGGCGACTGGTGAGGCGCCTTTCGCCATCGCACACCTCTTCGGTAGGGAGGCATATGCACGCTTCTCCTCCGGCGTCCCAGACAAGATCCCGGCCGATGTCCCGCGTTCCTTTGTAGATGCAGTAAAGAAATCTACCCCTGCGACTGCAATCCCGTCGCCGACGCAGCCAATCATCTCTGAGGAGGGAGGTTTTATGGCGGTCAAAATCCCCCAAGATATCTATGAGGAGAGAATCAGATCAGTTCAGCACTCGGTGATCGGGAGAATCACCTTGAACAAGGGGGACCGGCCCTGGAAGCATGCTGAGTTGAAATTGAAATTGAATCAGGTTTGGAAGAGGGAGATGGATTGGAAATTGATATCGCTAGGCAAGGGTTTTTATCAAGTTGTCATGCCAAATGCCAAAGCTCTCCAAGCAATTTGGGGGCTTGGAGCTATCTCGTTGAAACCTGGGATTATCAGACTTTCCCCCTGGACTCTTGGCTTCAATCCTGACCTTCATAAGTCCACCTCTGCACAAGTTTGGGTAAGGCTATATAACCTGCCATGGGAATTTTGGGATTCAAGAATCATTGCCAATATCGCTAGGGCTGTCGGGGTCCCTCTGCGATTCGATCAAAACACCATCAATGGCGAGTTTGGTCACTATGCAAGAGTGCTCGTTGATGTGGAGCTGACCAGTGACATCCAGTATAAGTTGCGCATTGACACAGATGATCACAAGCACTGGATATTCCTTGAATATGAAAACCTCCCGACACTCTGCAGCAACTGTTCATCAATTGGCCACTCAATTGATCAATGTCGCAAAAGGAATGATGCTATACCCCAGAAACCGCAAAGGAAGCACCAGGGGTTCAAACTTGGGAGGCAACCCCAACCCGTGGAACCTATGAAGAGCCCAGCTCTTGAAGATGTTAATCAGCTCCAAATGGTTGTCTGCAGGGATGACAATCAGAGAAAGGAACTACCTGGGAGAAGGGATGGAACCGACAGCTGGGGTGCTCACAATGATGAAGCCAGCGGTTCTTAATCGGGCTCTGAGGAACTCAAGCGTGACTTGAGCGATCCATTTGAGGTAAGCTTCCTTTCTGAATCTTCTGAATGGACAAAACATGCTATGCGCTCAGCTAACAGATTAGCCAATTCTGGCAATGATTTTGCTGCGGAAGGCAGTGAATGGATTACAAGCCGCAAAAAATCCAAATCAAGAAAGAGTAACTCTTGCTTGAAAGGGGAAGTGAAATCTCTTGTCATACACACATGATAATCTTGTTCTGGAATTGCAGGGGGATCCATAACAACGGAACCCAGCGTGCTCTTAAATTGCTTTGCAGGTCTAATCACCCCGATTTGGTTTGCTTAGCGGAGCCAATGGTGGATTTTGATAAGATCTCCGAGTCCTTCTGGACCTCTCTTGGTTTGCAACTAATTTCTCAGAATGTGAACAATTCAATCTGGCTGTTCTCTAGATGTGATAGCAGTAACAGAAGCGACACTCTTGTCAGTCATGAACAGCACATCACAATTCGGCACAGTGTGAACTCTGAACCTTATCAAATCTCTTTTGTTTATGGAAGTAATAGCGTGAATAGAAGAAGGTTTCTCTGGGAGTCGGTTCTTGAAGCTAGGGGCTGTTCCAATAGGCTTGTGATAGGAGACTTTAATGCAGTTACTGGAGCGCATGAGAAATCTGGGAGATGCCCATCTGTTGGAAGCTGTAGAGATTTCAGGGATTTCATACGGAATGGAGATCTGGCTGAAATTGAAAGCGCAGGGTTGCAATTCACTCGGTCGAACGGAAGAATGGGGTCTGATCATGTTGAGTGTAAATTAGATAGGGCCTTGGTAAGTGAAGAATTCCTTGACAGTTGGGATAGGGTTAGCTGCTTGGCTCTCCCTCGGAACAAATCTGACCATAGTCCTCTTCTTTTGTCATGCTCTAAGGGTCCTCCCAGGGTTGGAAGATTTAGGTTTCTTACAATGTGGACTACTCACAGCTCATTGCACAAACTGGTCTCTGAGCACTGGTCTTCTAGCTCTATATCTCTGCCTCCTGCCCAGCTGCTGTGTCACAAGCTGAGAACCCTTAGGCCCAAACTGAGAGTCTGGTACAGGGAGATTTTTGAAAGAGTTGAATCCAACATTGCAGAGGTTGTGAGCAGATTGGAAGAGGTTCAAGCGAGCATTTTACGGGATGGTCTGAATGACAGTCTTTACAATCAGGAACTGAATGCCCAGCAAGACCTTGATCTCCAACTATACAGGCAGGAACTTCTGTTCAGGGACAAAAGCAGAGAAAAGTGGCTAAAGGCTGGGGACATAAACTCTAATTTCTTTCACAGGTCGGCCAGAATAAAGAAAACTCATTCTTCCTTGGATAGTCTTCGGATCAATGGCGAGATAGTCACTGATGAGGCTGCAATTTCTGATCACGTGATTAGCTACTATGAATCGTTATTCACTGGTGATCTCAGGCGAGTAGACTACGAAGCTGTCAACACGGTAATTCCTCATAGGGTAACTGATAGGGATAATGATAGCCTGACTGAAAGACCGTCGGAAGAGGAAATTCGAAGTGCTGTGTTTGGGTTGAACAGAGATAGCTCCCCTGGACCAGATGGGTTTGGAGGAATCTTCTATCAGCACTTCTGGGATATTGTGGGATCAGATGTTTGCCGGATGGTGATTAGTTTCTTTGATTCTGGCTATATGCTTCCCGGGTTGAATTTTAGCGTCATTGCGCTCATCCCAAAAGTTGAAGGTGCAATCGATCTGCATCAATTCCGTCCTGTAGCTATGGGTAATTTTCACTATAAGATAATATCCAAAATTATTTCCTCCAGGCTGGCACCTATAGCAGCCAGAATCATATCTGACAACCAATTTGGCTTCTTGGCTGGTAGAAATATCCATCACTGCATAGCTGCAGCCTCGGAAGGGGTAAACATGTTAAAGAAGAAATGTTTCGGAGGGAATATGGCCCTGAAGATTGATATCAGGAAGGCCTTTGACACCCTAGATTGGAACTTCCTTCTAGCTGTCCTTGAAGCTTTTGGCTTCTCCTTGAAATTCAGAAATTGGATCCTTGAAATTCTGAGATCAGCCAGAATCTCTATTGCATTAAAGGGAGGCATTAAAGGCTTTTTTAGATGCTCTTGTGGGGTTCGACAAGGGGATCCTCTCTCTTCAACCCTATTCGGAATCGCTGAAGATTTCCTTGGAAGATGGATATCCAAATTGGTTAATGAAGGAAAACTTGATCCTATGCGGTACACGGTAAGCTCTGCTTTCCCTTCTCATCTATTATTTGCTGATGATTTAATGATATTGTGTCGTGCCTCTGTGAAAAACATGATCTGCATCAAAGAGCTATTCAGCTTTTATGCTGAGAATTCCGGTCAGGCTGTGAATTGGGATAAATCTCAAGTCATTTTTGGAAATTTCATTACACCAGCTCGGAAAATTAGGCTTTCTGACATCCTTGGGATTAAATTAGCTTCGCTACCTTTGGTCTATCTCGGGGTTCCGCTTTTTCAGGGAATGCCTAGAACTCGCCTCTTACAGCCGCTTGTCGATAAGTTCATTAGTAAGTTCAGTAATTGGCGTGGTAAATCTCTCTCCTTTGCTGGTCGACTTACACTAATTAAAGCTTCTCTCACTGGAGCTTTGGTGCACTCGTTCCTAGTGTATAAATGGCCTGCGACCCTCATTGCAAAAATTAACAAGGCGGTTCGGAACTTCCTTTGGTCTGGGGATAGGGACAGCAGAAAACTAATTACTGTGCCATGGAAAATCTGCTGTCAGAAGCTTGAGTATGGCGGTCTGGGAATCAAAGAATTCAAAACTTTTAATCTGGCGCTGATCGCAAAAATGTGCTGGGAAATCCTTCAAGGTAGGAGTTTTATTGCTTCCCTGTTATGCAAGCGCTTCCTTGAACCTTCTGGCTTGCCGAAACGGTTTATCTCTAGTTCCTCTATTTGGACCTCGATAAAGGGCCTTTATGACAGTATCAGAGCAGAGATGATTTGGTGGTTCGGAGAGGGATCAAATCTAAACTTTTGGACTGACAGGTGGATAGCCCCTGCGATCGCAGATCAAATTAGCATTCCTCGGAAGAATCAAGCGACCATGTTCAGACCCCTGCACGAGCTGAGAGTTAATGGGAATTGGGATAACCTGGATTTTTTGCCGAGTACAGTTCAGGAAGCAGTCCGCGGCACCGAGACTTTGGAGGATCGTGATTGCTGTATATGGACGCCTGCTCCTTCAGGGAAGCTGACAGTGAAAGACTTTTATGCTGAGAGATGGCACAGAACTGCAGTGCGATGGCACAAACTGATATGGAACGCCTTCATCCCTCCTAGTAGGGCGACGGTTTGCTGGAGGATTATTCATGGAAGGATTGCAGTTCAGACATTGATTCAGACACGAGGCATTAACCTTGCTCAGAGGTGTGAGCTATGCAAATCAGAGGGTGAGAGTATTGGCCACCTGTTCATTACCTGTAAGGTTTCAAAGGAGCTGTGGAAAATAGTGTTTGATCTAAATGAAGTTTGTGGCAGCGACTCAATCGATTTTGCTGGATTCTTTAATGACTTATGTGAGATCCGAGTTAGGCGAAGTAGGAGAAGGAGTTGGTGGTTCTCAATAGTCACCTGCTGCTGGTTCATCTGGACGACTCGTAACCGGGCTATTTTTGAAGCCGAGCTCCCCTCAATCCAAATTCTGAAAACACGTCTGCTGCACTTCATGGATGAGTTCGGTCAGTTGAACACTGCTCGGATTCGACCACCACCTGAACCGGATTTCATTAAGGTGAGATGGGTTGCTCCTCCACGTGGATGGGCCAAGGTAAACACGGATGGCGCAGCAGGTAGTGATGGTAAGGCCGGGGCTGGAGGTGTGTATCGAAATTACAGAGGTTTCGTCCATGGATGCTATGCATTTCCTATACAGAACTCTCAAGCTCATGAGGCGGAATTGCAGGCAATCATCCATGCTGTCAAGGAGGCGTCGGACAGGAACTGGAGGCGTCTTTGGATTGAGTCAGACTCCAGTTATGCAGTGAACATGCTTAGAAACAAGGTACCAGATGTCCCATGGAAGATTAGAAGAGGCTGGCTGAAATGCCTATCCAGGCTTAATGACATGGAATGGACGGTTACTCACATCTACAGAGAGGGTAATCAAGTGGCTGACAGGCTTGCTGGATATGGGCAACTGGCGGATGATTTTCACTGGTGGGATACTGCCCCTGATTTTTGCCAGGCATTTACTTTTAATGATCTGTGCAATGTTGCACATATCCGCCTTATGTAACTTTCTGTTTGGTTTTCTCTTTTGTTTCTTTCCTTTTGTTTGACTCTTTGCACTTTTGTATTCTTTATTCTTTTTCTTTTATTTAATAATATCCGGGTTGTTGGTTATGCCGGAGGTGCTAACCTAGTTGGGATGTCCGGACTGCCTTCGCGTCCCATCTTTTAGAGAAAAAATATTAATTCATTATAAATTTTATCATTATTATAAAATAGATTATTTGATTAAAAGTAAAGAAAATTAAATATTATATAACATGTAGGACCCGTGATGGTGACTAACCACTAGAGAGGATTTTGGTTGGAGTTTTGAGAGAGTTGTTAAAAATTGACGAGGTAGAGTGGTTGGAGAGTGTGCAGCCCTCCAACCATTAGAGTTGCTCTAAGCATTTTTTTAAACTACCTTTATTAACTCAAATCAGTGGATATATTCATTTCATGCCAACACACCTAAGAACTAACCGCTCGACCAAAACAATTAGCTTATGAATTTGCTATTCAACAAATGAAGCAGACACCTCTTAGAACTTAGGGATGACAACGAGTAAGTATCACGGGTAGTGTCAATATCAAATCTTTACCCATTTATTTTATCTGTTTCTAAGGGTGTGCATCGGTTCGATTTAAACTGCATATTGAATCGAATTCGGTTTTTTGGTTCGTTTTTTTAACACTTCGGCTCGGTATCGATTTTATTTTTAGATGCATTTTGTTATTAGGTTTAGTTTGATAAAAAAAATGTAAAAAAACCGAACCGTACCGAATTACTCATATTGTACATTATTATATATATATATATATATATATATATATATATATTTGATTTTACAAGTTTAATTTTGTTTACTATTTTTTAGATAATAAGCCAATATAGATATATTTTGAAAGTATTTCAATTTTTTTTGAGGTAAGTTTAATGAGGAAATATAGTGATTTTTATTTGTTATTTTTATTTTTTTAACTAAATTCGTTTTTTCGGTTTAAAATCAAACCATTATTTTGGTTTTATATGTTATTCGGTTCGATGTCGGTGTCAATTATTTTGGTAATTTATGTCACGTCCGTGTCTAAATTTCTAAAATTTATATTTTGATATTAGTATATATTATAATTATTAGGTGTGTGAAGTTAATTTGGTGCTATGGGAAAAGTTTGGAGTTAATTTGATGTTTTTATGTGTAAATTAAAAGTTAGGATAATTTTTAAAAGATTATAGAAAGATGGAGGATCAAATGTGATATTTGACAAATTTGGATATATATCTTCCAAATCATCGAAGAGGTGGGTGATTGTATCACTTTTCTTTTTTTCTTTTTTTCTTTTTCTACCAGTTCATCGATCTTCGACCGCTTCTCCATCGTTTCTATGATTTACGGAGATTCAACCGTTCGAATCACTCGAAATTGAAACCATAGCATTCTTATGTATAGATCTAAGTCCTAACCGAAGAGTTTTTAAGTTTCAGCAGTGTTTGGAGAGAAACGTCTTAGACAGAATTTAGAGAAGAATTGAACGTGTGTGTTTTCCTCAATTAGAGACCAAGTAACTATCAACTATATTTTGAGTTATATATATATATAACCAAAGAATTTTTAGACAGTGGTATTTTAAGGTTATGCATGAATTTTGTAAAATTGGGATTTTTCACGATCTTGCTTTTATTGTGAAATTATGGTTCAAATGAAGCTATTGACTATGCTTCTATGTGAACTTCAGATTTTATTTGGATTTAAGGCTTAATTTGGTTGATTTATATATATACATATATGTTTTTGGTTTCAATGTAGATATATAGTGAATAAAAATGAATTTGATGATTTCTTACGAATTGTTTTTGGATTGAGAAATCTGTTGCGATTATTATTGTTATTATTTTGGATTGAAGTCCAAATATGATTTTTATGAGTTGTGATATTTTGACAGATAAAATGGTTTTGTCCATCTAGGATTGCCCGGGGTAGGAGTTATAAGTTGTAAGACTATACCTAATGGCGGTATGGCCAGAGTGCACGGCTGGTAGTCCTAACTGTTAGGTAAGGAACGAGATATGAATGGGATATCTCGATTATTGATATGATTGATGTTATGATCTACACGGGTGGAATTCGAGGATGGATACACATATACAAATTTTATTTTATGAACTTAAGTTTTGAGAATATTTTATAAGGTTTTGATGACTATCTTATAAACTTAAGTTTGAGTATATTTTATAAGGTTTTGATTAAATCCCTTTACAAATGTATATATGTAGATATGTTAAGTAAAGTTGGATTTTTATAGCTGATAGTTTCTTACTGAGATTTATGTCTCACGTTTTTAAATGTTTTAATTTTTTTAGGTGAGAAAGTACAAGTATAGAGAAGATTACCGACCGATTAGGTGAGGATTGGAAGTTGTTACTTATTGTTAGAATTATTATTAGAACCTTAGTATTTCAATTGTAATGTAATGAAGTTGGTAAATATGTTGAGGTTCTTGAATGACTAATGTAGTAAGGATATTGATTTATTCAGAATATATATCTAAGAGGAATACTTGAAAAGTTTGAAATTTATGATATTTGGATAATTTGGAGACTCCTAAGTATTGATTGTGATCTTTCTATTTCACGCCCGATGCCGATTGAGGTCGTCTAGGGTCGGGTGTGACAGTTTGGTATCAGAGCTCTAGGTTAAATTTTTCGGACCTAAGGTTGATAGTAGTTGAGGAATATCGATATTTGGTGATAGCTAAGAAATAATGGATAGTAATTGAGGAATATGAATATTTGGTGATAGCTAAGAAACAATCGATAGTAATTGAGGAATATGGATATTTGGTGAAAGCTAAGAAATCATTTGAAATTTTTCGAGGATTGAGTAACTAGCTAATGAGGTGTAAAAATGAGATTTGATGGTTAGTAATATATAAGTGTATGAAAATTAGTAAATTATTTGATATTTGGTGATATGGGTTATGAGTAAGTCATAACTTTGAGCTAGAGATATAGAGAATTGTCTATATAGGTGCTGCTGGAAAATCAGATTCGTATCTGAATCTTATGATGCATTTTTCGACCAGATAGAGGTCGAATCTGTCATGGAGTCCTAAATGAAAGTTCTTTATTTTTATCTTACGTTTCCAGGGGTTTCTGAATCGTCTTATTCGGACTCCGTATGAAGAAGTTAGGCTATAAACGGAATATGTAGGTCATTTTGGCTTTAAACTAGAATTTGGTTTTTGTTTTGATTTTTCTCCTTAGTATGACTTGGAATTGATATTTGAGAGTTTAATAGTTAGCTTAAAAATATACGTATCTCAGATGTGAAGTAAGGTTAGGAGACTTTGAAATGATATGATGAGTTTTGAAGTTAATATATATGTGATTAAGAAACCGAAAATGTGGAGATTTCAATTAATTGTTTTGGAGGTTGATTATAAATTGGAGATTATGATAGGAGTTTTACAAGTTATGGAATCTTAATTTGAATAAATGATATCTGAATTCGAAGTGCAGATCTATTGTTGAACTTTATCGGGTTGGGGTTTAGAATTATTGGGAGTTATATAAATGATGTTTAGAGAGATACAGATGTTAGTGATCAATGAGAAATAAAGTGGGAGAATATATTATAGTTCATGATTTGATGATTAAATATGAAAATTTGGTAAACTTAAATAGTGTTTGAGGAAATAATTAAGATATGAATTTTGAGGACGAATTTTTCTGATCTTAAGCATAGTTTGAGATAGAACATTAAGAGATAAATATGATCTAAGAGGATATATATGTTGATCATTGAAATTTTGTAGTACATTTGTGTGATTATGGTTTAAGTTTATATAAGGATCAAATTGAGTGTTTATAGGTCAAATAAGAAAATCGAATGATATTATAGATGTATTGACTTTTATGGGTGTAAAGATATTATTTGGAGTTTGGAAAATGGAGAATTATAAGAGTGATGTTGATATTAAGATTTTATGAAATCACTCTTATTGATAGGAAATTGTATCATAATAATGAGGTTTATATTGGTGATGTTGATATGTTGATGTTGATGTTTATGAAATGACTCTTATAAGAGTGATGGTGATGTTGATGCTAATGATTGAAGATTATAATATAAAGAATGATTGGAGTGAAAAATTATAGATACAAGTATTATTATTATGATGAATAAGATTATATCTTGATGCAACTCATTGATTCGACTTATTTGAAGTTTAAGAAAAATATAATATCATACATATTAGCGGTTCAAAAGTAATATTTTTGAAGTCTATAGAACTTGGAGATAGGTGAAATATATTTGATATATATACAATTGATGAGATCAATTGTGATTTAAATCTAGTAAAGTGAGATTTGGTTGAAGTATATAAAGATATGAATATAAAGTGTATCACATTATATAAAATTGAATATATGATATTTGAAGTTTTATTGTGGATTATGGTGATGGAATTAACTAGGTTGAAATTTAGAGTTACTAAGAGTTATGTATAAATAATTGTTACAGTGATGTGGATATGGATAAATGAAGAAGTTAATGGAGGGGGGGGGGGGGGTCTTATGATGATTATGAGGAATCTTGATAATTAGAAATAACTTCATGAGCTTGGAGATTATTTGAGGAAGAAAATTTAGATTAGAGAATGTGAATTTCGAGGACGAAATTTCTTAAGGTGAGGAGAATTGTCACGTCCGTGTCTAAATTTCTAAAATTTATATTTTGATATTAGTATATATTATAATTATTAGGTGTGTGAAGTTAATTTGGTGCTATGAGAAAAGTTTGGAGTTAATTTGATGTTTTTATGTGTAAATTAAAAGTTAGGATAATTTTTAAAAGATTATAGAAAATGGAGGATCAAATGTGATATTTGACAAATTTGGATATATATCTTCCAAATCATCGAAGAGGTGGGCGATTGTATCACTTTTCTTTTTCTGTTTTTCCTTTTTCTGCCAGTTCATCGATCTTCGACCGTTTCTCCATCGTTTCTATGATTTACGGAGATTCAACCATCCGAATCACTCGAAATTGAAACCATAGCATTCTTATGGATAGATCTAAGTCCTAACCGAAGAGTTTTTAAGTTTCGGCAGTGTTTGGAGGGAAACGTCTTAGACAGAATTTAGAGAAGAATTGAACATGTGTGTTTTCCTCAATTAGAGACCAAGGTAAGTAACTATCAACTATATTTTGAGTTTTATATATATATATATATATATATATATATATATATATATATATATATATATATAACCAAAGAATTTTCAGACAGTGATATTTTAAGGTTATGCAGGAATTTTGTAAAATTGGGATTTTTCACGATCTTTCTTTTATTGTGAAATTATGGTTCAAATGAAGTTATTGATTTTTTACGAATTGTTTTTGGATTGAGAAATCTGTTGCGGTTCTTGTTGTTATTATTTTGGATTGAAGTCCAAATATGATTTTTATGAGTTGTGATATTTTGACAGATAAAATGGTTTTGTCCATCTAGGATTGCCCGAGGTAGGAGTTGTAAGTTGTAAGACCATACCTAATGGCGGTATGGCCAGAGTGCACGGCTGGTAGTCCTAACTGTTAGGCAAGGAACGAGATATGAATGAGATATCTCGATTATTGATATGATTGATGTTATGATCTACACGGGTGGAATTCGAGGATGGATACACATATACAAATTTTATTTTATGAACTTAAGTTTTGAGAATATTTTATAAGGTTTTGATGACTATCTTATAAACTTAAGTTTGAGTATATTTTATAAGGTTTTGATTAAATCCATTTACAAATGTATATATGTAGCTATGTTAAGTAAAGTTGGGTTTTTATAGCTGATAGTTTCTTACTGAGATTTCTGTCTCACGTTTTTAAATTTTTAATATTTTTAGGTGAGAAAGTACAAGTATAGAGAAGATTACCGACCGATTAGGCGAAGATTGGAAGTTGTTACTTATTGTTAGAATTATTATTAGAACCTTAGTATTTCAATTGTAATGTAATGGAGTTGGTAAATATGTTGAGGTTCTTGAATGACTAATGTAGTAAGGATATTGATTTATTCAGAATATATATCTAAGAGGAATACTTGAAAAGTTTGAAATTTATGATATTTGGATAATTTGGAGATTCCTAAGTATTGATTGTGATCTTTCTATTTCACGCCCGATGCCGATTGAGGCCGTCTAGGGTCGGGTGTGATAATTTCAGTTTTTTTATTTGGTTCGGTTTTGAACCGATGCTCACCCCTACCCGTTCCATTACCTAACAGCTTTACTTCATGAATTCCATATCTGTCTCATTTAAATTGCGGGTAACCTTACCAATTAAAAGTCAATACGTAAAACAAAAAATAATTCAAATTTAATGAAAGATAAATTTAATAAATTATCTATAAATAATTGATCTACAAAATTAATAAATATTCTAAATTCAAAAATTGTAAATCAATTTTAATCAATAAAAATAGATTGGCTTAGTGGTAAATTCAATGAATGGGTACCGAGAAATGGGTACTTAGGAGGTATTTCTCATACCCATCACAAGTAATTTTTATGAGTTCATATCCGTCTCATACCCTTTTATACAGGATACTAATAATCTTATTAGAGTTGAGTAATATCTGTGGGTAGAGTATTTGTTGCCATCCCTACTTAAAAGGGATACACAGTCACTAATGATATCATACGAGTAAGAAACAAGCTGAAGGAGGCTTGGATCACGCGTAAGCAGTGAGAGAGAATTATAATTGTAAGGGTTTCTTTCATAATGGGCTTATGAAATGCGTATTAAAAAAAACAACAGCTCTTAGAGCATTTTCAATGAATTATACTACTAACTAACTGCTTAATACTCATGATACATTATCAACGCGTTGAGACCAATTTAATAAACTTTCATTCTATTAAACTCTCCCCTCCAATGTTTAAATACGATAACTACTATAATGCAGGACTTACTAATTAATTTAATAATATATTCTATAATTTCAGGAATACCTCCGACTTTCGCCAATGCAAATGGCCTCTGCTGGTTCACGCCAATGCACGACTTTGGGAAGATGGTCTCCACCAGCAGTGGGATCTCTAAAAGTTAACATGGATGCAGCTATCGACACTAGACAGATCAGGACCGACATCAGGAGGATCTGTCGGGAAAGCAGCGGTCGGGTACTAGCTGCTCATCCGCAGCGAATCAGTGGAAGCTGGCAGCCGGAGGTCACGAAAGCATATGGCCTAAACCTAGCTCTCGAATGGATCTGTAATCAGGGCTGGAGTACAGTCGGGGTGGAGCTGGATGCGAAAGGGATGGTCGAGAAATTTCATAGTAGGCAACAAGACTGGTCTGAGTTAGGTAGAATTATCTCTTGTTGTCGTAGCTTAGCGTTCGCCTATGGCGTTACCATAGTCTCTTATACTGGCCAACATACTAATAAAGTAGCAGATATGATAGCTAGAATTGCAATTTTAGATGAACATCTATTTGAATGGGTTTCGGCGCCTCACTCTATGGGACTTAGCTGAAACGGACATGACAAATTAATATACTACTTCTTACTTTAAAAAAAAAATAAATTAAATTGAGTATCTCATTCCGCTAAACTCTACTCAATGGTTTGATTTTTCCTTTGAGGGTTAACGACCTTTTCATTAACCTCAATTGGAGATGCTCTTATATAGGATGTGCATCGGTTTAAAACCGAACCGAACCGAGAAAATCGAATACCGAAATTACCAAAACAATCCACACTAATACCAAACCGAATAACATATAAAACCGAAATATAACCGAACCGAAATATTTGGTGCGGTTCGGTTTTAAACCGAGCAAACCGAATTTAATAAAAAAATAAAAACAATAAATAAAAATCACTATATTTTATCATTAAATTTACCTTAACAATAAAACGTTTGAAATACTTAGCTTATTATCTCAACAAAAATAAACAAAATTAAACTTGTAAATTCAAATATATGTTTGTATATATAAAATAATATTAAAAATGTGTAATTTGGTGCGGTTCGGATTTTTTTTACATTTTTTTGTCAAACCAAATACCGGAATACACCAAAAAATAAAACCGACACCGAACCAAAGTGTTAAAAAAACTGAACCGAAAAACCGAAATCAATCGGTTCGGTTCGGTTCGGTTCGGTTCGGTATACGGTTTAAACGGCACACCCCTACTCTTATCATCTCTAAAGCAAAAAACTATATGAGTAGTATCATTCATCCAGAAAAATTCTACATCGACATTACAAGCAAGGAAACCTTAGTTTATGCCAAGATGTTAGACCTGTGTGCTAGTATTTATAGGTGATAAAAATACACACGACCCAATTACATGATACGAAATCAACACGTAATTTTAGTGTTTGGGTTTAGCTTAGTCGGTAATATGTCATTTTTAGATTGACATGAAACTGACACGCAAATTTTTGGGTTGGGTTAGGGTTAATATGCTAACACGAATATTTAAAAATATTGTTATATTCTCTCATTTTTTATGACACTTTATTAGTAAAGATAATAAAAGTAGAATTATTACTTGCAAATATGATTCGAACCTCCTAAATTGTTATAAACACATTACATGAATCCAGTGGCGGAGCCAGGATTTGAGATTTGGGGGGGCTAATTTTAGTTAGGTACTTTGTGGTAATTGTTTAAACTCCAGCCCGTAAGGGCTGAGAATTTTTTTTTAGCATCCAACATGATAAAACTGCTTCATTTTGCCCAAAGTGAAAAGCGTAAACATATTTAATTTTCTATATGTTCAATGTTGATTTCCTAAACTAAAACACCTAAATTTTCGTAGTTTTTGTGTGTTGAGTGGAAAAAAATTAAAACTTCTAAGCCACCAATAGAAATATTTAATGTTTTATAAATCCAACATTAATTTCTTAAAAATTACAATTGGACAAAAAAAAAAACTTTAAAAAAGTTATAGGGAAAAAATCAATTATGATAAATAAAAGCGAAAAAACGAGACACAAGGGATTTGAACCCATAGCCTTTTACAACAAAACAAGCCTTTTAACCAACCCAATCATCTCAATACTTTGTCATATTACTATAAACACGTATTAATATACTAAAATTAGGGGGGGAGGGGGGGGGGGGTGGGGGCTATGAACTATTTTACTCAAGGGTGGAGCCAGCGGACGGGGAGGCCAGAGCCCCCCGAGCTCTGGGCTGGCTCCGCCCCTGCACGAGTCTCTAACATGATATTATCAGACTTTTAGATGATTAGTGTTAACATATTAATCTAAAATTGACATAAAGTATTGAAAAATAGTATCATATCTTCTTATATTTTTAAAAGTTATCATTAATATGCATAACAAAATTATATGTAACCCGAAAACACGATACAAAATCGACACTAACCCGAACAGGTTAACACAATTGTGACACGAAAGTTTTTAGGTTAGGTTTGAGTTTACTCTTTTTAATGAATCCGAAATGACACGACATGAACACGACAATTGACAGGTCCAGATAGGGCTGGACGCGGATCTTGGAGAAACTGGATTGGACCGAACATCCGAGTAAAAAGATCTAGGATTGGACCGAATTGTTGACTTTTTTCAAAGAATTGGACCGAACTGGACTGTTGACTTTTTTTTATCAAAGAACTGGACCAAACTGGACCGAAATTATCCAGAACTAGACCGATAACCGAATTGGACTGGACTGGACCGAACTGGATTGAAAGAACTGAAGATTTATCATATTAAATTTATAGTTTATATGGAGTTTTATTTTTTCCTATTTAGTGAAGTGTTATATTTCCTATTTTTATTTAAGGTAGGTTGTATTTCCTATTCTTATTGAAGGTATGTTAGAATTATTAGGGTGATTTAAGACAGGTTATATTTCATATTCTAATTTAAGGTATGTTAGAATTATTAGACGATGATTTGTTAGGCCAACTGTACTTGTCCCATTTCCTATTTAAGAGAATCAACTGGTACTAATTGATTATGCAATATCAGCTGCTAAATACCGCTCCCAAATTACTTATCACCGCTTCCGTTTGGACTTTTTTGCCCTTCTCATAATTTTGATTAAAAACTAAAAATTCTCTCTCCAAAATCATAAACTCGAACAACAATAATTGAAATTATGAAAATAATTGATGTGTAACAACCCTCACCCTGAAAATGGATGATTACGAGTCGGAAACATTAAAATTTATATTTTTTTTATCAAAGAACTCATGAAAATAATACATATTTTTCATGACGATTTTGCATTTTTTCGTCATAAAAATTGAAGAATTTTGCATTTTTCGTCACAAAAAATTGAAGGGTAAATTCTAAAAACAACCCCTGTGGTTTTATGTTGTTCAAAAAAAACTCATGTGGTTTGTTTTTACAAAAAAAAAGGACCGTGGTTTACGCCGTTACCCGAAAAAACGGAAAATGACTTAACACCGTTAAAAAGCTGACGTGGCACAAGGGTAAAGTTGGAAAAATTGAATTTTTTCTATTTTTTTTTTATTTTTCCTCTCTCTCTCATTCTCTCTCTTCTCTTCTTCTTCTTCCTCTCTCTCTTCTCTTCTTCTTCCATGGATATTCTTCTCCTTCTTCTTCTTCCCCCTTCCTCCTACTTTCTTTTCTTCTTTTTCTTCCTCTCTCTCTTCTCTTCTTCTTCCTCCTCTCTTCTTCTTCTTCTTCTATTTTTTTTTAAATTTTGATGAAACATTTCCAGAAATTCCAGAAATATGGAAATTTCCAGAATTTCTGGAAATTTCCAAACGTCCCACAAGGTTTGCGTCCCACAATTTCTACAGCAATTCATCAAATCAAAATTTACAAACAAACCATAGCCCCAATTAATTAAACCGGGGAACCAAAATGCTCAAACCAAAATCGCAATCTAGAGCAGGAAAAGCATGGTAATCTCGAGAGAATTATCAAATTGATTAGAAATCATTCTACTACTCTTCAATTAAGAACACTCTCGACGTTGTTGATGGAAAATCGCCGGCGACTTGTGGGTCGTTTGGTTTCTGGAAATTTTCAGGACACTCTCGACGTTGTTGGTGGAAAATCGCCGGTGACTGAGAGGAGAAGACATGTTAGGAAAACGCGATGGAAAATCGCCGACGACTTGTGGGTCGTTTGGTTTCTGGAAATTTTCAGAAATTATGGAATCCGAATTTGAAGAAAATAGAAGAAGAAGAAGAAGAAGAAGAAGAAGAAGAAGAAGAAGAAGAAGAAGAAAATTTTCAGAAATTATGGAATCCGAATTTGAAGAAGAAGAAGAAGAAAAAAAAGAAAATAAAAAAATAAAAAAAAATCAGAATTTCCAATTTTACCCCTCTATTTTAACACTGTTAAGTCATTTTCCGTTTTTCGGGTAACGGCATAAACCACGGTCCTTTTTTTTTTGTAAAAACAAACCACAGGGGTTTTTTTTGAACAACATGAAACCACAGGGGTTGTTTTTGGAATTTACCCAAAATTGAACGATTTAGTATTTTTCGTCCCTAATTTTTTTACGATTTTGCGCATTTCAAAATTTGGCCTAAACGGATGCTGCATCCGTTCGGCCCATGGTGGGAACGGAGGTAGGAACGGATGCCGCATCCGTTCGGCCTATGGCGGGAACGGATGAGGCATCCGTTCTCACCATGGGCCGAACGGATGCGGCATCCGTTCCCGCCATGGGTCGGATGGTATGCCGCATCCGTTTAGGCCAAATTTTGAATTTTCTCTCAATTTTTTTTCCCAATTATGAAACAAAATTTATGCCAGGGGCAAAATTGTCCAATAGGGACGGTAATAAGTACTTTGGAGGCGGTAAATAGCAAAACCCTTATGCAATTGGTTAATAAAATCTTTATTTTTTTTATGTTCTTCTTTCTATTCTCATTCTTTTTTCTTCCTATTCTAAAATTTTAGTTCATGAAAATCCTAGTTCACCAGAATCGAAGTACTGACATCATCTCCTTAATTTTCTTTTTAAAGTGAAATCTTATTGTTTGCAAATTTCAATTTCATGTATTGTTTCTCCTACTATTTCTTTTGGTTGTTGGTTAAATCCTAAAATTTGTGTACATATGATATGGCAATCAAAATAGATCAATTAATTTGATAGTGTTTGACTTTAGTCAAATTTTGATTTCTGTTATTGAATTTTGACTTTAGTCGTAAAAAAGTAAGTTAAATACGGAAGATGTATTCTACGTATCTTAAAATGTTATTGCATAATTAAAAAATAGATTAAAAAGGAAGTTATTGCTTGCTCAACTATACAATTTGTCTTCTCTAATATTAGAATCGTATATTCCGATTTTGGTCGTTTTACTTTTTATAAGTCTCGTGGAATACATTTTCCGCATTTAACTTACTTTTTTACGACCGGGTGATCAATTGATTACGTTTTACGCAAGTTCAGGGGGCTAACTAAACATTTTTTGCAAGTTCAGGGGGGCTATCGGAACACTTTGAAAGTTTAGGGGACCAATCAAGCTTTTTAGACAAGTTCAGGGGCAAATAATGTATTAAGCCGATAATTAACTTTCGAAAGAAGAAAATAGGGAAAGAAAGGAAAGATAAGAAAGCAAGGTAGAGAGGTGGCGGAAGCTGAGTCTGACTACTTGCAACCATAGATACAGCCGTTCATCGTCGCCGGAAATTCAATTCATCTGCTTGCTTTTATGTATGCGATCTCCTAATTTACGTTACTTATTCAAACTTCAATGTTAATATCATTGATTTTGTTTCTGTTTTTGTTGATTGAAATGTTAATTAAGATTAATCAGAAACTTAGATTGTGTTCGGGTATGATCTCTCTTCTAATTTGCTATTGTTTCTGTAAATTAAGAAGCAAAATCAAAGAGAAGAAGGAAGAAAGAAAGGATTATAACAGCTTATGTTAAAACTACGACTATAATCGCAAGCCCTAATGCTTCAACAACATCAAATGTACCATCCCGGCGTAATCGCTGCTGCCATGTCTCAGGTTTTTTAATTCTTTTTGAAATCTCTTTATCTTCAATCATAATTACGAGTTTTTACTAGTCAATTATAAGTGCATTTATGATGCTATTAACTCAATTGGTTGGTATTGTAACATTTCAAAATTATAACGTACCGTTGATGTTTTCTTCTTTATGTAATTTCTTTACTGTAACTTACTTAGAATGTGTATGTGCCTATAATCCTAAGTTACTACAGTGCCCGAGGATATTCTTTTACTTTCAAGGCTTTCTCTCTGAACTTTCTTTCTTCTTCATATTTTGGTGATTGAGGCTAGCCCTTTCTGAAATCTCTGTCTTCAATCATAATTAGGAGCTTTTACTAGTCAATCATAAGTGCATTTATGATGCTATTAACTGAATTGGTATTGTATTTAACATTTCAAAATTATAACATACCGTTGATGTTGTTCTGCTTTATGTAATTTCTTCACTGTAACTTACTTAGAATGTGTATGTGCCTATAATCCTAAGTTACTACAGTGCCCGAGGATGTTCTTTTATTTTCAAGGCTTTCTCTCTGAACTTTTTTTCTTGGTGATTGAGGCTAGCCCTTTCTGAAACCTCTTTGTCTTCAATCATAATTAGGAGCTTTTACTAGTCAATCATAAGTGCATTTATGATGCTATTAACTGAATTGGTATTGTGTTTAACATTTCAAAATTATAGCATACCGTTAATGTTATTCTGCTTTGTCTAATTTCTCCCCTGTAACTTACTTAGAATGTGTATGTGGCTATAATCCTAAGTTACTACAGTGTCCGAGGATGTTCTTTTACTTTCAAGGCTCTCTCTGAACTTTCTTTCTTCTTGATATTTTGGTGATTGAGGCTAGCCCTTTTTGAAATCTCTTTACCTTCAATCATGATTATGAGCCTTTGCTAGTCAATTATAAGTGCATTTATGATGCTATTAACTCAATTGGTATTGTATCTAACATTTCAAAATAATAGCATACCGTTAATGTTATTCTGCTTTGCTTTGTGTAATTTCTCCCCTGTAACTAACTTAGAATGTGTATATGCCTATAATCCTAAGTTACTACAGTGCCCGAGGATGTTCTTTTACTTTCAAGGCTTTCTCTCTGAACTTTTTTTCTTCTTCATACTTTGGTGATTTAGGCTAGCCCTTTCTGAAATTTCTTTGTCTTCAATCATAATTAGGAGCTTTTACTAGTCAATTATAAGTGCATTTGTGATGCTATTAATAGTATTAACTCAATTGGTATTGTATCTAACATTTCAAAGTTATAGCATACGTTAATGTTATTCTGCTTTGTGTAATTTCTCCCCTCTAACTTACTTAGAATGTGTATGTGCCTATAATCCTGAGTTAGTGCAGTGCCCGATGATGTTCTTTTACTTTCAAGGCTTTCTCTCTGAACTTTTTTTCTTCTTCATATTTTGGTGATTCAGCAAAATATGGTAGTGGATAGGACGGAGTGGAGGGAGAGAATTTGTCGCTGACACGACTTGATTTCACAGTTTCGTATGACGGTTCATGTTAGCCGACCCCGAATCATTTCGGGACTAAGGCTTTGTTGTTGTTGTTGTTATTTTGGTGATTGAGGCTAGCCCTTTTTGAAATCTCTTTACCTTCAATCATAATTAGGAGCCTTTACTAGTATCATAAGTGCATTTATGATGCTATTAACTCAATTGATATTGTATCTAACATTTCAAAATAATAGCATACCCTTAATGTTATTCTGCTTTATGTAATTTCTCTCCTGTAACTTGCTTAGAATGTGTATGTGCCTATAATCCTAAATTACTACAGTGTCGGAGGATTTTCTTTTACTGTCAAGGCTTTCTCTCTGAACTTTTTTTTTTTTCTTCTTCTTCAAGATGGAGCCAGTTCCTGGTGGAAATTTGCCTCCTGGTTTTGATTCTTCTGCCTGCCGCAGTGTGTAAGCACTTATCTTTTCCTCTTTTTTGTGCATTCTTAGTTTTTCATTCATGTACATGTTTCTTCATTGGTTTTACATAAAAGAATTCATGGCAGTAATAGTTTAGATGTCTTGGTTAGAAATTGATTCAATGATGTCTTATAATGTATCGGTTTGTAGATTATGCATCTTGTTTCATGTGCTTCACATCTGATAACTAGATGATTTTTTAGTTATGTAGGAAATATTCATGTAAATGTCACGGAGAAACTTCTTGCTGAAGTTTTCCAGACTGCCGGTCCTCTTGCGGGGTGTAAGCTCATACGGAAGGATAAGGTTTGATTCTCACTCAAATTGTTTATGGTAACAAATCTTATTTGTTTTTGTTCTGTTAGCTAGCCTCAAATATGTGATTTCTTTTGGGTTAATGTTTATTATCCATTTAGGGAATGATATATTTCTCTTTATTGAGATTTATTACTGGCCTTTTGATAGATTTTTATACTAAGTATTTCATGTGACTGTTGCTATGTTTTGATGATTTGTGTCTTTGGTTTTAATTTCAGTCATCATATGGGTTTGTGGACTACCATGATCGACCATCTGCTGCCCTTGCAATAATGACTCTCCATGGAAGGCAACTGTAAGTTTGTCTTTAGATTGAGCATAATCGTTTTCTTGAGGGCTATCTTGGTGCAACAGTAGGTCAATCCTCTGTGACAGGATGGTCATGGTTTTAATCAATTTGTTTTGAGATCAACATTCTAGAAGCTTTAATGTCATAAAGATATGATGTCCCGTCCTCTTGTTTTTTTATTCTATTTTTCTGTATTCTCTCGCCGGTAGTAATCAAGGCATGGAATTTGTCTTTTGAATGTTTCTCATTTAGTAGTCTAGGTTTCAGATAAGCAATGATCCATTCTTCAACAGATCCTCTGTTCTTTAATTTAATGGTGTGTTGATATACTCTTCCAGTTATGGCCAGGCGCTCAAGGTGAATTGGGCTTATGCCAACAGCCAAAGAGAGGATACATCAGGTTAATTTTAGCGTCTTTCCCTCCCCTTCTTTTGTAGCTTGATTTGGTTTGCTTGTCTAATAATGAGCTCTTATGTTTGCTCCATTTTCTCCTTGCTAGGGCACTTCCATATATTTGTTGGTGATTTGAGTCCGGAGGTCACTGATGCAACTTTATTTGCTTGCTTTTCTGTCTATAATAGCTGCTCGTAAGTTCCTTGGATACTTCCAAATTGCTATACTACTTCTAATGGATTTATATCATATATTTCGTGGGTGGTGATGGGCAAGGTGCAATATTTTCAGTTCTTTTATTGTGGTTAAGACTCACACTTGCTACTTTTTACTCATGCCTACTGCTCCTTTTCATGTGTGGGTGTGATCAGCTTTCGTGTTTTATGTTGCCTGTCAAGCTCATGCTCAGTGGTGCATTTTGTCAATAAAAACAGTTCTTTTTTTTTTTGAAAAAAAGGAAGAAGAACCCTTATACATGCAGGTGATGATGTTTTCTTATGGTTTTATCCTTTGTAGTGACGCAAGGGTTATGTGGGATCATAAAACAGGCCGCTCAAAAGGATATGGCTTTGTTTCGTTCCGCAATCAGCAGGTATCACTTTGTTATTATTAGTGGTTATAAACCCTGTGCCTGAATTCAGTAGAAGCTAAAAAAGGTGAATGATTTTTATCCCGAATTAGGAGATAGAAACAAGCGCATGCATACATGAAAATGTACCGGAAGAAAGCCACCCACCCTTGTTATGTCATCAAAATTAGCTCCTTGAACTCATTATATGATAAGATTTTGTAGTGGCCTGAAAGACTCTATATCATCTCTTGCTTGTTCCCATGTTAGAATTTCACAAAGCTAGTGTTATTATTTAAATATTTTGCCTTTATTATTCAAATTTATGAACATGCTGAAATACTCTTGTGACCGTTCCAAGCTTGTATGTTTTCAATTGCCACAGCTATTACCAGTTAGTCAATTATACCAATAACTGTTTTTGTTCTCCTGTTGATTAGTATGTAAGATATTTGCTCTTATGTTGTGCTGTTCTACGTTTAATGTTTGGCTGCCAAAACAGACTGGATACAAAATCGTTTAACATGACAGAAAAAGGGCTCTTGATGTATTTGCAGTCCTATACAGCATGAAAAAATTGTATGGATTTGCTAAATCCATTGGCTGATTTTGGTGTCTGATGGTTTTTTGCAGGATGCACAGGGCGCTATCAATGACTTAACTGGTTTGGATTATACCATATTTTCTTTGCTTGGTTTTCCTTATAGAATCATCTTAAAAGCATTGGCACAATGTTTGATTGCTCTTCTGCTCTGAAATGTAGGTAAATGGCTTGGGAACAGGCAAATAAGATGCAACTGGGCAACTAAAGGTTCTGGATCCACGGAAGACAAGCAAATGGGCGATAACCAAAATGCAGTTGTACTTACCAGTGGTTCTTCAGGTAGCATTGATTTCTTCTCCAAGATTACTTCATTTCATGTCACATTTAATCTCTAGCTGTAAAGGTTGGTCATTTGTTTGTATAGAATCAGTTTGCTATTTATTACCACAAAAATGTAAGACTTATGGAGTGTGTGACACTGTGACCACAATAAAAAGCACAACTACATGCCAAGCACTTCCATCAATTTGCATACCGGAGATTAGTTGATGATTGTATAGTAGTTAAAGGCGCAAGATGCACTAAGACGCTAAGGGGTCATGGAGCCTAGGCTCAAGGCACAGCACAAGGCGCGTTCCTGAGGAACACGAGGCGCAGAAGAAAAAAATAATTTATACTCTATTACTAGTTAAAGCATATCAATATTTGATATAAATATCACTAATACTCTATTACTAGTTAAAGCAACAACAACAACAAAGCCTTAGTCCCGAAATGATTCGGGGTCGGCTAACATGAACCATCATATAAAACCGTGAAAATCAAGTCGTGTCAGCGACACAGATTCGCTCCCTCCACTCCGTCCTATCCACTACCATATTTTCCTCAATTCCCAATAAACTCATATCACTCTCGATCACCCTCCTCCAAGTTTGCTTAGGTCTTCCCCTACCCCTCACCACTACATCCCTTTGCCACTCTTCGGTTCTCCTAACCGGCGCATCAAGCGCTCTACGTCTCACATGGCCAAACCACCTTAGTCGGTTTTCTCTCATTTTATTCTCAATAGATGTGACCCCTACTTTTGTCCTAATTATTTCATTACGCACCCGGTCCTTTCTCGTGTGACCACACATCCATCTCAACATACGCATCTCCGCCACCGACATCTTATGGATGTGGCAGTGTTTCACTGCCCAACACTCCGTACCATATAACAATGCTGGTCTAATTGCCGTCCGGTAGAATTTTCCCTTCAATCTATTAGGCATGCCGGGATCACAAAGGAAACCCGTAGCACTCTTCCACTTCGACCAACCAGCTTTAATTCTATGAGCAACATCTCCATCTACTTCTCCATCCGTTTGGATAATAGATCCTAAATACCGGAAGCAATCCGAGGCCTGAACAACTCTCCCATCTAGGGTGATTGTCCCTGCCTCCCTACTCCTACGGCCGCTAAACTTACACTCCAAATATTCTGTCTTACTTCGACTCAACTTAAAGCCTCTAGATTCTAGAGTTTGCCTCCATAGTTCCAACTTCATCTCCACTGCTTCTTTCGTCTCATCAACCAACACAATATCATCTGCAAACAGCATGCACCATGGTATACCATCTTGAAGTGAACTTGTTAGTTCATCCATAACGATGGCAAAAAGAAATGGGCTTAGTGCGGAACCTTGATGCACTCCAATCGTAATAGGAAACTCTTCAGTCTTCCCAACACTAGTACGTACACTCGTGCATACTCCCTCATACATGTCCTTTATGATGTCAATATATTTCCGCGAAATGCCTTTCCTTGTCAAGGCCCACCAAAGTACTTCCCTTGGTACCTTATCATATGCTTTCTCCAAGTCAATGAAAACCATATGCAAGTCTTTCTTCTTATTTCGATAGTGCTCCATTAATTGTCTCATTAGATGGATGGCTTCCATAGTTGATCTTCCCGGCATAAAGCCAAACTGGTTTTCCGAGATCTTCACCGTCCTCCTTAGCCTTTGTTCAATCACTCGCTCCCAAAGTTTCATAGTGTGACTCATTAATTTGATTCCCCGATAGTTGGCACAATCTTGGACATCGCCTTTGTTCTTATACAAAGGGATTAAGGTACTTTTCCTCCATTCTGATGGCATCTTATTGTTTCTCCAAATTTTGTTGAAGAACGTCGTCAACCATTCGATTCCTCTTTCTCCCAAACATCTCCAAATCTCAATAGGGATGCCATCAGGTCCTACTGCTTTCTTCAACTTCATCTTACTTAATGTCATTTTGACTTCACCCTTTTGAATTCTCCGCAGGCATTCATGATTTATCATATCGTGATGGATACTTATATCTCCAACATCTTGTTGGCGATCTCTATTAAATAAGTCATCAAAATAGGACCTCCATCGTTCCTTGATATCCTTATCTCCAACTAGGACTTTCTGGTCCACATCCTTCACACATTTAACTTTTCCGAGATCTCGCGTCTTCCTATCTCTCATCCGAGCAATTCTATATATGTCTCTTTCCCCTTCTTTCGTATCCAATCTTGTATACAGATCCCGATTCACCTTTGCTCTAGCATCTCGTATGACCTTCTTTACTTCCCTTTTAGCCTCTTTGTATTTTTCGTAGTTCTCGTCACTCCTACATTTCCCCAATAGTTTATAGGATTCTCTCTTACTCTTTACTGCTTGTCGTACTTCTTCTGTCCACCAAGATGTGTCCTTACCCGGTGGCATGCTACCTTTAGATTCCCCTAGAACTTCCTTCGCTACTTCCCTTATACTATGCTCCATCTTATTCCATATCGAATCTATATCTGAATCCATATTGCAAGTCCAAATATCTTTTTTGGTCATCTCATCCACAAATTTTTGTTGATTCTCCCCTTGCAATTTCCACCACTTAATCTTAGTCTCTACTTGAGGTGTTTGTTTTCTTATACATTTCCTACTTCGAAAATCTAGCACCACTACTCTATGTTGGGTTGTCGTACTCTCACCAGGGATCACCTTACAATCAATATAACTCTTTCTCCAAGCACTCCTTACTAAGAAGAAGTCAATTTGGCTCGCATTACCGCCACTCCGATAAGTCACTAAGTGGGATGTTCTCTTCATAAACCTTGTGTTCATGATACTCAAGTCATAGGCTGATGCGAATTCCAAAATATCATTTCCTGCTTCATTCTTATCTCCAAAGCCATACCCTCCATGAACACTCTCAAACCCATCTCGCCTAGAACCCACGTGTCCATTGAGATCACCCCCTAGTACCATTTTTTCATCCCTAGGAACCTGTTGCACCACTTCCTCTAAGTCATCCCAAAAAGCTTGTCTTATAGACACATCTAATCCTATTTGTGGTGCATATGCACTAATGACATTCACAACCTCATCCCCTATCACTAGCTTAACACTCATAATTCTATCGCTCTTCCTAGACACCGCTACTACCTCATCAATATACTCCCTATCAATAAGAATACCTACTCCATTTCTACCCTTATCCTTTCCTGAGTACCAAAGCTTATAACCCCAAGGAGCTATCTCTCTAGCCTTGGCTCCAACCCACTTGGTTTCTTGTAGGCATAATATATTTATTCTCCTCCTCTTCATAACATCTACAATTTCAGCTAATCTTCCTGTCAAAGAACCTATGTTCCATGTCCCAAAGCGTAACCTACTACCCTTACCCCTACCCCTACCATTACCGTGGACTAGCTTATTTACCCGCAACCCTTGCATATTTGACACCACCCCCGGGTCCTGGGGTGGCGCGCCGCTTCGGGGCGACGACCTAGCAACCCTTGCACATTTATCACTACACCCGGGTCTAGGAAGTGCAGCGCGTCGCTGAGTAGGGAACGCCCCAACGGTATTTATATTATGGTTCATGTCATAAGATGTGGCTAAGTTTTACGCTGGCCGCCACAAACCTACCGCAACCCTCCTCCTTTGTCCGGGCTTGGGACCGGCTGTAAAGGCCACCAAGTGACCCTCACAGGCGGAGTTCTATTACTAGTTAAAGCATAAACCAAAAAACACACTCATGACTACACAAACAAGACAAAACCACATGAAAACATAATACTAAATGTCAACAACACCAAGTTAAGTTCATACTTCATAGAGACATTAACATATACTTAACGTCTTAACCTAAGTACCTAACTATGCTAGTAAACTAATAACCATTTACTGTGTCGCAGTTTCTTTTGTTTCTTTGTGTCGCAGTTTCTGTTTGAGTGGAGACTATTCTTTATGTGACTCTGCTATTAATCCCTCTCTAGTCTTTCCATATTTATTTCTCTTGATATTCTTATTTAGATCGAGGGTTAAGATTAAATTTATTTAAATTAGATTAGTGGTTGAGATTAATCAACCATTTGTTTTGTGCAAAACAGTAAAAAAAAAACCTTAGTAAAAGCAGTGTAGTTACAGAGGTGCACCTTGACTCAGGCTCCGAAGCCCAAGCGAGGTGCACAAGGCGAGAGCCTTTTAAACTGCATCTCGCCTTGTGCAATCAAGGCTCACTACCTTGAGCCTTGCGTAAGGCGCGGCTTTAACAACTATGGATGATTGTACTATCTATCTATTCAGTTTTCTACTGATAAGTTTAGATAAACTTCAATTAATTGGCTCAGTAATTTAGGAAATTCTGCTGACTAATCAGAAGCAGGATGCGCTTGTAGATGATTAATTACCAGAATTGAGAAGGCACTTAGTGTCCTGATACTACTGGTTAGCTGGCTTTTGGAGATGTATTTGTCTTGCTAGCACCTGGTAAATTTGTAGAATATAGTAGGATGTGGACTTCATTTGTTTTAATAAGCAAACGAATTAGTTTGCGTGCTTGCTTTCTTTATGCTTCATCTGTTGAGATTATAGCTTCGTTTACCATCTATTTTCAATTTCTTTTTCTGCTTCAAAGTTTTACTTGTACTCCTTTTAGGATTTTTCTGATTGGATGAAAATCTTCTGCTGGAGACTTGGTTGAACATTGTAGGATGACTTATTTTGCATTGTTATTTTTAATGCAGAAGGAGGTCAAGAAAATGCTAGTGATGATGCTCCTGAAAACAATCCTTCATACACTACTGTCTATGTTGGTAATCTTTCCCATGAGGTAATTAAATGATGGAGAATAAGGGAATGAAAACGATTATGGCACCACTTTACACATAGTAACTACTC
Organism: Euphorbia lathyris; assembly: GCF_963576675.1. NCBI lineage: Eukaryota > Viridiplantae > Streptophyta > Magnoliopsida > Malpighiales > Euphorbiaceae > Euphorbia > Euphorbia lathyris. Next base: position 1,277,274 of record NC_088917.1, on the reverse strand, counting down.
CATTTCACAATAGATGTCTTTCTAGAGATTTTTTTGTTTCATAATACATGACGTTTTGATTCAATCCATACATATAATTGATTGTTACCAAATATACCTTATTTAAGTTATCTTTTTATTTTGGAAATAGAGAAAAATTTATTAGTGGAGGCAATTAATATAAGGGTAACAAAGTCTTCTAGTTAAAATTAATTATGTTTCTTAATTCTTGTGCATTCTCCTAAAACACATCTATTGTGAAACTGAGGGAGTATTGCTTAACTTATAGAGAACCAGAGGAAACTCTGATTTCCATATTTTGTTACCCAGAAAAGTAGGGAATCTTTTGACATTGTAGGGTTATGCATGAAAAGTAGGGACATCTTCATATTAGGCCATTAATCAGAATAGAGTTCATGGCTTTAGCATTTGTGAATAAGGGACACTTAACTTTTTTAATATCATCAGAGGGACCAAATCTGAACAAACATCAGGGTGTCTTTTGCCTTTAATTTACTAGTGTTGTGCTTAAGGCCGTGTTTGCTTTGGTCTAAATACATTTGTTGAAATTTGTGCTTTCCATCCATCCTTCAAAACAAGCACTATCTTAGTCTATTTATTAAGATTCCAAACTCCACTGTTGTATTGTCCAATCATGATTTATTTTTAGGGATAATTCCAAAATAACCCCTGTGATTTCGCTTATTCGCAATGGGTGCCTGTGGATTTTTTTTTTTGTTGCAAAACAAAGATTGAGGTTCTCGCCCGTTTGCAAAACTAATGACTTTTAAGTTGATATTGCCAATTTGACCGTTAATGACCTCAAAATAGAAAAATCCAAGAACTAAATTTGTTTAGTACAATTTTTACCATGCAACCACATCTTTTATTTTCCAAAATCATCATTGTTGGAGCTTTCTCACTCTAAACGTTAACTTTTTCTCTCCTAACCAAAAACAACACCTAAATGATCTCAAAACTAAAAAATTGAAGAATTAAAATCGCTTAGAATATCATCGAATCTTGGAATATTCTATTTTAAGGTCAAAGTTCACATTGGTAGTATAAACCTAAAAATCATTGGTTTTGCAAACGAGCGAGGACCTCAGTCCTCTTTTTACAAATAAAAAAACCATAAACACCCATCTGCAAATCAACAAAAGCACAAGGGTTATTTTTGGAATTATCCCTTATTTTATTCTTACTACTTACTGGTATTTCATTGCAAGTGATTTTAAGGTGGCTCCGTATTTTATTCGTAAGAATTTTGTTGATAGGTAACTCAAGCTGAGCTCCATTGTCAATTTCATGCTCTTGGAGCTGGGGTTATTGAGGAGGTGCGAGTTCAGAGAGATAAAGGCTTTGGATTTGTTAGATATAATACTCATGATGAGGCTGCCAATGCAATCCACATGGCAAATGGGAAGATAATTCATGGAAAATCCATGAAGGTTAGGATTAATACTTACCTTAAGCACTTTTTTTTATTATTATTTGGCTTAATACATCTTTAGTCCTTTGTACTTGTCTAAAAAGACAACTGCCCCATGTACTTTGAAAAAGTTCTATTTATCCCCTAATTTTGCTTAATATGACCAATTGACTCTCCGAAAGTTACGTATTAGCCCCCTGAACTTGTTTAAAGTGTACACATTTCAACTTTTCCAAAATCTCTCCTTACTCCACCACGTGGATTTTTGGGGGTTAATTGGTCACTTTAAACAAGTTCAAGGGTAAATTGAACATTTTAAAAGTATAAGGGGGCAATTGAATTTTTTGGAGAGAGCTAGGAATGTATTAAGTCTTATTATTTGTTTGAGTTGCTTATGAGACTTCACAATGCAGTAAATCCCAACATAGGCAGTACGAAATTTTATTTTGCCTACCTTACCATACTTGCAAACCTTAGTAGTGATCCAATGCAATTTCCGGATGACATGCCTTAATGTTGTTGGCACTGTTATAAAAATCGTACAATTCGCGATTCGAATCGGATGAGTCGATGGTCTATTTCGAGCCAGCTTTATAGGGCGAATTGAAATTGTCACTGAATCAGCTGTGAATGAGATAATTACAAATCAAAACATTTTACAATTAATGTGACTTTCCAATTTCCATTCAGCATACTCCCAAGTTCCATCCCATTCCATCAACGTCTTTGTTATTTCCATGTCTTGGTGCATCAGAAACAAATTTCTTCATCATTGTTCATCAAAAAGATCAACAGAATACAAATTCTCAAACTCTCTAAATACTAAGCAACTCATCTCCTCCTTTACTAAGCATTAAGCAACTCGAACTAGTTCCATCATTATCAAGTTATCAACAACTAAGAAGGCAAATAAACAGAGTCAGAAATTCAAACTCTCCGCTTAGATTGCATATCTTTACTTGTTAGATTTGAATTTTAAGTACTTGGTTGATACTTATTTTGTGACAAATCAAAATTGCATTTCTAGACTAAGTTTTTTGGTTAATATTTCAAGTTCAACATTTTTGAAGGTGATAAATGTTTTTTTTAATAGTATTATGAATTTGAACTGAATCTTACAATTTGAGTCGATTCACGAGTCAGTCACAATTCACAAAATGAGGATTTCGATTTACGAGTCGAATCTCGATTTGACAACTATGGCTGTTAGCATGCTACTAAACACTCTTTCAAGAACCTTTGAGAGTCTCTCTCTCTCTGGCTGATCCTGAAATCTGGTTCCAGATCATGTTGTGGGAGCTGCCAGATTTGCATGCTCTTCATGAACATCTTGTGTCCGGGTGTCAGGATAATGAAATATGTCATGGCGCACCTTTGATCACTCTTCCTTGGCGTACAATGGCACGGCTGGCGTGCGCCAAGGTAACAACGCCTGCCCTTTTGGTGGCATGGTGCTCGGCCTGTTGCAATGTGTCGGATAATGAAAGTTTTAATTCTCCTTACTGGAAGCTGATTAACATTTTTTTGACATACTTGCTATCATGGAAACTTCTCAACTTGCATTATTTACGGTTATGCATCAAAACTCTTCGTGCCCTTTATTTTGCGTACGTACTTTATGCAGTGTTCATGGGGTAGTAAGTCAACACCTCCAGAAACGGCTTCAAATCCACTGTCACCACCATCGACTCAATAACCTGCATTTAAAACTTTCGAAAAGCCTAAAATATAAATATGTCATGGCGCGGCTGGCGGGCGCCAAGGTAACAGCACCCGCCATTTTGGTGGCATGGCGCTAGGCCTGTTGCAATGTGCGCCATGCGCCTTTGGCTCGCCATTAACAACTATGATATCTTGTGTCTGGGTGTCTGATAATGAAAGTTTGAATTCTCCTTCTGGAAGCTGATTTAACATTTTTTTGACATGCTATGCATTATTACGGTTCTGCATCAAAACTCTTCGTGCCCTTAATTTTGCGTACATATTTTATGCAGTGTTCATGGGGTAGTAAGCCAACACCTCCAGGGACAGCTTCAAATCCGCTTCCACCACCACCGACTCAACCATATCAGATCCTTCCATCGACCGGTATCAACCACGGTTATTCTGCAACTGATTTGTTGGTCTATCAGCGGCAGCTTGCGTTGAGCCAGGCTGCGGCATCTGGCTTATCAGGTCAAGCTCTTGTGCAGCTGACTGGACAACATGGCCTCGCAGCAGCTGCTTCGATGGGCGTAAACTCGGGTGGGTCCCACGCCCTTTATGATGGATATCCTAATAGCTCTGCAGGTCAGCAGCTCATGTATTACCGTTGATTCTAGGGGGGCTTTCTGTCTCAAGTTATTGTTTTTTTTAACGGTGCCACGGGTGATTTTTCGTGTTCCGGGACCTTTTTTTTCTTAAATTTCTGATTATGGTTCTCTAATTATTAGAGTTCTATTTATGTTGTATGATGTACTGAAACTGATGAGCTTTTCTTGGGTTATCCTTTTTCTTTTGTATCCAAGTTATATGAGGCTGCTCTGTGATTATAACTAAATGCCAACTTCTGTGATTTACTAATGTCATTTTCATTGACAAATTTATTTCTTTAGGGATAATTTGAAAAATAACCCTTGATTTCGCTAATTTGTAGATGGTTGTCTGTGGATTTTTTTTTCTGCGTGTGTGTGTGAATTAAGGGTCAATTTGGCTCCTAAAGTGGCAAACAGGTTCAGTTTAGCTCAATTCGAAGTTTAGGTATCAACTCAGTCCTGAAATTAGCAATATTTGATAAATCAGTCTAAATTTGACAATTTTTTAGGTATTGTAATTGATTGTATTTAAGCTAATTTGTCAATACTGCCCAACTTCAGGTTAAGTTGATACCTAAACTTAATTTGGACTAAATTGAACTTGTCTGTAAACTTCAGGGGTTAATTGACTTTTTTTTTTTTTTTTGCAAAAATATGATCAAGGTTGCTCGCCATTAGTAAAATCAATGACATTTATGATGACACTATCATTTTGACTGTTGATGACATTAAAATAGAAAATTTTAATAATTAAATTTGTTTAGTATCACATCTATTATCGAACTACGGTTTGTTTGTTTTTTTTTTTTTTTGTCAAAATTGCCATTTTTTATGCTCTCTAGAAATTAACGTTCTTTCTCTTAATCAAATAATATTTAAATAACCTCAAAGCAAAAAAGTTGAAGAATTAAAATGACTTTAAAATGTAATAAATTCTTGGAGTTTTTTTATTTTGAGATCATTCAATGGGTGAGGGTTTCTATTCTCTTTTTGCAACAAGAAAGCCTTAAGAACATTTGTTTGTAAATTTATTTGGGTTAGGTTTGAAATTATTCCTTTCTTTTATGAGTTTAATAAAGAAGATATTGTGAAGCAATGTTTGTGGATTAGTTTATTATTTATCGCCCTAGTGAAATACTGATGAATCGGCTTATTTTTGGGTTACATGTATTATTGGTAATTGAATTTTCATGATTGTTTTAAAATGGTAACTTAAATTTAATTTGTTTTAATAAAATCATTAATTTTAAATTTTGTCTCAATATCAAGAGAAAAAATACACTGGAAATATGATTGTGGTTTTCACGTCAGTCAACTTTCACCGTTGATCGAAACGACAAGTGGTTGACACGTGTCGTTTGGGTCAGTGGTGAAAGTTGATTAGTGTCGACGTGGAAGGCAAATCATCTTTTTTGTGTCTTTTTTCTCTTAAAGTCGCCGGAATGATTTAATTGAGACAAATTGAAGATGAATAGTCGTTTTGAGACAACTATAAAAGTTTAGTGATTAACGATGCATTTAATCCGCTCAATTCTAGATGCTGCAATCTCATATTGAAAGTTCTGAGAAAGTTAGAACTGTTTGTAGGTCGTGGAATTCGAATTGTTGGTTTTTCCAATTTTTTGAAAGAATTTATTGTATGAGATTGCACTTATTCAAAGAGATAAAGTGTAAAAATACTCTTATCATTAACGGTTTGAAGCAATTTTATCACTAATGTCTAAATATTTCCTTAGAAAGAAAGAAGTTCCCTAGCATCTATGGTATATTTTACCGTAACGTTGACGACCAAGAGTAAACTTACCCTATAGGGTCCCTATGGACATTACGACGATCAAGTCAGTATACGGAAAAAAAAGTAAAGCAAGTAATAAGCAAAGAGTTCTAGAAAGAGAGAGAGATTTCATATCCTTACCAAATGACGGCTCACATATTTATAGGGATTCTGGCATGGGCTTGAAAATAGTTTCTAAAAGATGAATTTCTGTGTAATTTTTCCAATGGAGGCGGAGGTAGGCCTGTTGTACTTCTAAGTTTGCGGGCCCATCTTCTTATCATAAAGGGATAAAGTGTAAAAATACTCTTAACATTTCTAGTCAAGAGCAATTTTACATCTAACGTCTAAAATTGTATAATTTTATGTCTAACGTTAGCAGTCAAGAGCAATTTTACCCCTAACGTTGGCAAGTTGGAGTAATTTCAAATATTATTATAAAACACATATATTTTGTTTTTTTTTTATTCTGCACCAATTGGATATCAATTGGTTTTAAAAAAATATTTCAAATTTTCTGTAATTTAATAATGGATTTGACGATTAATATTTATAAATTTGGCGAAATATTTGAATTTTTTTTATCCAACTCATAAAAGACAGTATTTTTAAAATTTTTTTGTTAAAAAAAAAATTCACGTCTAATCAAATGTTTGTGATATGTTATCAATGAGTGATGAAATGACGCAAATGTGAAGCGTATATGACAAGATTCATGATCGAGAAGACAATTTGATGAATTATTTCTCAAATTAAACCAAGTTGTCAAGGTTAAGGGTAAAATTACTCTTGGCTACCAACTTTAGAGGTAAAATTATATCATTTTAGACGTTAGAGATAAAATTGCTCGTGACCGTAAACATTATGGATATTTTTACACCTTATCTCTTATAAAAAATTAAAAAGTAACAATAGAGATATTTTGAAAATTCCATAGTCCTCTTAACATCTTTAGCAATTAGAATTAATGTATTCAATTGATTAAAAAATTAATGTATTCAAAGGATAATTTTTTCATTTTTTCCTATTGTATTTGAAATTTGTCCAAAAACTACAACTGCCCTCTGAACTTCAAAATGTTATAACTAACCTCATCAATTTGCTTATTTGGAATAAATAACCTCTCAAATATGTTAATATCTGTGACTTTTAGGATTTTTTTAATGTATCGGCAGATTAGTTAAATGTAGCAACCGATATTTTGGACATATTTTTATTTCTACTGTAATATTATGTTGAATATTTTTTTTGGGTTTAGGGGTTATTTGTTCCAAATAAGCAACTTGAGCCAAATAAGCTATTTGAGGGGTTATTGGTTCCAAATAAGCAAGTTGTGGGGGTTAGTTGTAATTTTTTGAAGTTTAGAAAGTCAGTTGCAGTTTTTGGACAACTTGAGGGGGATGAAGATGTATTGGCAAGGCTTTGAGGAAGATTGGACGAGATTGGCCGCGAGTGGTGAATGAATATATCAATGTCCATTGGCCATGGGCTTCAAGTCGGCGTAAAAAACACTATAGGAGATAGAGTTACCCTATTGTCAGATCTCCGCTAACCCCTGTGTCAGTAGTCGGTACTAGTTTAAACGATCCATCCTAGTCCACTAGGGACTAGTAGACCTATTCATGGCCGAGCTGGGCCGGTCTCGGATCGGGTCCAGCGAGCTTGTCTAAAAATGCTCAATCCAAACTCAGTTCAGCCCGTTGTTAATTTAGGCGGGTTGGGCTCGGGCTCAAAAATCAAATTTTCCTTGCCCATATAAGTCCACCTATATATATATATATATATATATATATATATATATATATAATAGTAAAAAATTAAATTTATACTTAAATATAAATATATAAATTTTATTAATTAATATCAATAGGCGGGCTGGGCTGAACCGACCTGTGCTATTTTTATAAATCCCAAGCCCGCCCAAAAAAGAGGAATTGATGGGATATCCTCCGAGATGGAATATCGATGGACGAATTGACGGATGCTTGAGGCTTAAGGGGATAAACCCTTTCGATAGGAGTTGATTGGTCTAGATTCGGGGAAATTTTGGCACCTCACAGGGCTTTGACCTGACTCCGACCTAAAGAATAAAAAAAAATTGTCTTTATAAAAATAATAAGAAAAAAATTGACTTATTTTTTCTCCCTTGAATATTATCATGGGGCCATTGAGAAAAATGATAATAATAAATAAATACACCCTTGAATTGAAATTAGATATGGAAATTACTAAAAATTAGCTAGTACTAATTAATTCTTTTTTTTGAACAATATGAAATTCATTCCTTAAATCGAATCAGCAACAATAGTTTCCTGCAACCAAGCCGGAGCAGAAAAAGAAACAAACTCGCTAGCATTGGACAGGGCATGTCGTGCAACAACATGAGCGCCCCTGTTCGCTAGGCGTGGGGAGAAAGACACTTTATAATCGTATCGACTACTTAATAAAACCTTACAATCCTGAATAATTGACCCATAAACAGACAAGTCTGGAACAACCGAATTGACACTATTAACCACAATCAAAGAGTCACTTTCAAACAAGACATTAATACAATTAAGATAGACACACCAATGCAATGCCTCACGTAGGGCTAATGCTTCAGCTTCCCTAATATCATCAACAATAGGGATTATGCGACTACGACAAGCCATGAAGGTTCCATCCGAAGATCTAAGTAAAGCTCCCACCCCACTTCGAGCTTCAGCTTTAAAGGTAGCCACGTCACAATTGCATTTGACGAAGCCTAAAGGGGGGCGAGACCAGCTAATATGTCGTACCTGTGGCATTGTCGTCCGCGCCGTCTGCTCAAGCCGATGGGCAACAGTGTTAGCATTGGCGTTGGCTTCGATGACGATGGAAGTGGGCAGCCTTCGTTGCGCAGCAGGGGGGGCAGTGACTTGTTGGCCCGCCTGAAGATCTAGACTTGGGCGATTCTGTGCAATGCTGACATCGGATTGGGCCACTGAGGGCGTGGACTGGTGATGGGCAGCAACATAGAGGTTCTTCATCTGGGACTGACGCCAGGCAGCAAGGTAGTTATCCGCAAGAGAGATAGCCATTTCTGGTAATTGGATTTTGCTCTCCCAGACTATCTGATTCCTTTGATTCCAAATGACCCAAAGCGTCATTGCCACCTTGGTTATGGTTTCCTGATCATTGGACAAGAGTACCTGCAAAATAGAACCCGTTAGATAATCAGGTTGGAATACATCCGTATTGATCCCGGATAGGTTCCAACATTCTTGAGCGTATACACAGTCCACAAAGAGATGATGGTCATGCTCAGTATCAGAATGACAGAAGGGGCAATGCATTGGAATTGACAACCCCCTCCCTGCCAACCTATGTCTAGTGGCCACACAGCCCGAGGCCAACTTCCACACAAACATTCTAACCTTTGGGGGAACATGCATCTTCCAAATTCTACTCCACCCATCATCCCGATTCACATCACCATATCCATCACAAAGCGCTCTATACCCTGATTTACTTGTGTACATGCCATTTTTGGTGAAATTCCACATTGGTCCATCTAGTACTTCTCTGGTAGGTAAAACCATCCTACACACAATTTTGGCATCTGCCTCGGTCAACAACTCTTCCACCTTCCCTCTATCCCAGATTTTCCTACCTTGAATAAACAGGTCAGCCACTTTAGTATCATCCTGCTCCATAACAACATCCCCCTGGATCCTAAAAGGTGCCACAGTGTTCACCCATGGGTCTTTCCACACATATATTGACTTACCATCCCCAATTCTCCATCTAACTCCCAGTCTCAGTATCTCAATGGCTCTCCAAACACTCCCCCAAACAAAACTAGGATTATTGCCCAATTTGGAGGAAAGAAAAGGGTTTCTAGGAAAATATTTAGCTTTGAACATTCTACCCACTAAAGAATTTGGAGTAACCATCAACTTCCAGGTCTGTTTACCTAATAAGGCTAGATTGAATTTTTGGAGGTTCCTAAAACCCAAACCCCCCTCTTTCTTATCCCTGCTAAGCCTATCCCAACTTTGCCAATGAATCGATCTCCTGCCCCCTGGTTTCATACCCCACCAAAAAGAATTCATTATCTTTTCCAAATCCAGGCAGAGGGATTTAGGTAATTTAAACACACTCATACAGAAAGTTGGCAGAGCCTGAGCAACCGCCTTAATTAGCACTTCCTTACCCGCTGCAGAAAGGAATCTAAATGACCATGCACTTAACCTCTTCCTGAGTCTATCTTTAAGGAAACTAAAAATTGCTACTTTGGACTTCCCAATAAGTGAAGGGAGACCCAAATAGCGACCAGTATCCAGAGGATGAAAGACCTGAAGAGAGTTACATACCTCATTTCGCCGATCCAGGCCAACATTCGGGCTAAAGAAAATTCCAGATTTTTGCAGGTTGATAGCCTGACCAGAAGCAGCCTCATACTCGGATAAAATCATCCCAATTTTGTTACATTCATCCATGGAAGCCCTGAAAAATAGGAAGCTATCATCTGCAAAAAACAAGTGTGTAATAGTTGGCACACCCCTAGCAATGAGGCACCCATGGAGGGAACCCTCATTCGCTGCCCTTGTAATCAGGTTAGATAAGACTTCAGCACACAGTATAAATAGGTACGGCGACAGAGGATCGCCTTGTCTCAGGCCCCTACCAGGGTTAATCGGGCCCACAAAAGTACCATTAATCGACACAGAGTACTCCACAGTAGAAATGCATAACATAATCCAATCAATCCACTGCCCAGGAAAGCCTAATTTTTGCATAACAAGTCTCAGGAAGGTCCAATCGACCCTATCATAGGCCTTGCTAATGTCCAATTTTAGGGCCACCTCACCAATTCTACCCCTATTCTTTCTCTTCATAAAGTGTAAAGACTCAAAGGCCACCATAATGCTGTCAGAGATAGACCTGCCAGGGACAAAAGCTGATTGAGACTCAGACACCAGGAAAGGTAAGACAAGCTTGAGCCTATTGGCCAGGACCTTGGCAATCAATTTATAAAGGACATTGCATAGGGAAATAGGGCGAAAATCCTTCATACAGTCAGGCCTATCAATTTTAGGGATAAGAACAATTATTGTGTCATTTAGATGTGGGGGAAATTCCTTTCGGGCCAGATAGCCCTTGCATGCATTGACAATCTCGGGACCGATGAGGTCCCAAAAATGTTGAAAGAAGCCCGGATTTAGGCCATCAGGACCAGGGGATTTATCAGGGTGCATTTGAAACATGGCAATCTTAAATTCTTCATAAGTAAACGGGGAGCACAGGTCAGCCTGCATTTCAGGCGTAACAAGAGGGACAAGGGTATCCACAGCATCATAACAAGGGCTAATAGGACCAGCAAACAAATCAGAGAAATAAGCTTTGGCAATAATCCCCATATCATAAACTCCTTCTACTACCAGGCCATTCATATCCTTAAGGTGGCGAATGGTGTTCCTCTGCTTTCTAGCTTTGACACAGGCATGGAAAAACTTAGTATTTTGGTCCCCCTCCTGTAGCCAGAAATTCTTAGCCCTTTGTTGCCAATATCTAGCTTCACAATCAAGAAGGGAATTCAACTCGCTCTTGGCCTGGAGAAAACTGACCACATCAGCCGGAACATTGCTATCCACAAGCCTATCCAACTTCTTCTTGCATCCCTCAATTTTCTTTCTAAACCTCAGCCGATACTTCTTTCCCCATTGTTCCATGCTGCTGGTACAGGCAGCCAGCTTTGCAGCAAGGTTATGACAGTTACTGCTTAGCCAACAAGACCTCACCAATACCTTGAACTCAGGGTCTAAAAGCCACTCTTGTTCAAAACGGAAGTGGTTACGCCTTACATTACTAACCGGATTATCGAACTCTAAAAAAATGGGTGCGTGGTCAGAATAAGCTGAGATTAGAGTTCGAAGCTGATGTGTTGGGAATCTGTCCGCCCAGGCACTAGTGACCATAGCCCTATCCAACCTCTCCCTGACCCACAATCTAGAGCCCCGACTCCTTTCCCACGTAAATTGACTGCCCTGTGTAGGGAGATCAATCAAAAGATTCTCTTCCACCGCCTCCTGGAACCGGCGCATCAACCCTTGAGGGTAGCCTGGACCCCCAACCTTCTCAGAATCAGAAAGAATTCAATTAAAATCCCCAATAACCAACAAAGGGAGAATCGAGCATGAGCACAGTTGAGTCAGGAGACTCTAGGACCACACATGATTCGCTCGGTTAGAATGACCATAGAAACCTACCAACCTCCAATCCCCCTTCCCAGCATCATACATCTGAACTTCGATATGATGATCCGAGAAAGAAACCACTGAAGCCATGTCAGACTTCCTCCAAAGCAGGGCAATACCCCCACTCCTACCCCTACAGTCGACTGCAAAAGAACTTTCAAAACCAAACTTCCTTCTTAACCCATCAATAGAGGAATTAGTAACCAAAATTTCAATCAGGAAGACCAAATCCGGCTTACTTGTCTTAACAAGCTCACCGAGAGACCGAACTGCCCGAGCGTTCCCCAACCCCCGGCAGTTCCAGCTTAGGCAATTCATAACCCTCGGCGGGCCTGCTCCGCAGACCTCGCCGTTTCTGTATCATGTGAAGAAGAAGAATCTACTTGGCTCGTAGAAACTATCCCCTTCGGAATATTAAGCACCTGATCAGACCCATTCCCCTGCAGCTTATTCACAATAGCCTGGACTGATATCGAATCCGAGCCTGCACGCCTACGCTTTCGATCATCTGCCAACTCAAGTCCCTCATCATCACTATCCACAACCATATTCACTATCTCCCCCTCCTGTACTGGCTGAATATTTGGGTTCCCTATTCCTGCTGCCAATTTACCCTTCAGTTTTGCCCCCTCCTGACCCCCGGGAATATTCTCCTTCCCCACCTCCTTGCCCCCACTCGACTGCCCTACTTTCAAGGTTTTAACAGTGGTTTCCAGGGTAGGTCCTCCACCAGAATTGGAGGCCATAGCCTGGCTACCCGGTTCTCTCAACCACTTCACACTCAACACATCCCCACCCCTGCGTACAGGAGCCTTCAACCAGTCCCCCCATTCCCTAGTGATCTCCTCTGGTTTCAGAGTGAAAACCTTATCACAAAATCTATCAGTGTGCCCCAACAGGCCGCATATATAGCAAAATGATCCCAATCTTTCATATTTGAATGAGATATAAGCCCACTCCTCCTTTCCTTTACGGATTTTCTTCATCCTCTTTAGCGGCTTCCTCACATCAATAGAGACTCTTAGCCTCATGAATTGCCTACGTAGCCCGGTATTATTATTGATATCATAAGCCTGAAATTTACCAATAAAATCCCCAATCTGTCTACCCACTCCCTCCGACATAGACCCAATAGGCAAGTCATAAATCTGAACCCAAAAATCGGCAATATACAGCTCAACCAAGTCAGGCGACGGTTCATCTTTCCAGAGAGAAACCACAAGCAAGTGATTATCAAAGGACCACGGGCCCCTTCCAACACACGTGCCAAATCAATAGCATGATAAAATTCAAAGACATATTTATTGTTGGATAGCTCTGATATAGCCACTCCCCTGCCTGGCCTCCATATCGTGGCCATTCTAGCCTTCATAGCTACAGTATTAATAGACCGCTCTGTGAGAAACCGACCAATCAAAGTTAGCCCTCCATTTTTAGCAATAGGATTGGATGATGGTCCACTAAGATCTAGGGCTTCCTCCTCACCATCCGACAACGACAAGTTGCCTATTGACTTCTCCACACTAGCCATGATTAACAGCAAAACTAGAACAAACAGAAATGACGAAAAGCAAAATCGACAGCCAGAAAACCAGGGCACTAAAAACAACCAGTACAACCCCTAGGAAACAGATCACCCAAGACCAACCTCCCTGCTCACAAGCTTCGAAAGACAAACCACAAACTAGAGGTAAAACAGCACAGTAAAACAAGAAGTCCCTGCAAATCAATTCTAACTGCCACAGCCACAAAGCAACACAACCAACCAGCCAAAAACCACAACCAAAGCAACACAGTGCCAGACAAATCCAAGCAAGAGCCAAAGAGAGAAGAAAACTAACCCGGCTGCCTAATACGGCAGAGACGAAGACGTTAAATCTGAAGAGAAACAAAACCTGATGAAGACCACAACCCACGACAGCCCCCTGACCAGAGAACGGCAGCCCCGGCTCGAATCAGTAACCGGCAGATGACGGCAGAGGCGGCGGTGGGAGCAGGGGCCAAGAACTCTCAAAACCAGAAAGGGACCGCAACACGTACGAGCGAAACCCAAACGAAACTCAAACCCCCACAAGCGCCAAGCTTAGCGCCGGAAGGACAGGCAACCTCCCACAACCGGCGGCGGTGGAGAGAAAAACGGAGCCCGACGTCGGAGCTAGAAGATCACAACGGCGACGGTTATGGAGAACGGGAGATCAGCGGCGGTTATGGAGAGCAGGAGAGCAGCGGCGTTTTACGATTATATTTACTCTAATGTAGTACTAATTAATTCTTGATTAAATTAAATTCAGCAATCAATTCCTTAAATCGCATTTTCCATATAAAAATTACTTTATAGTAATTCTTAATTTTTTTAGTGAATGCTATTAATTAGGATAATTTCTCCAATTAACCTTATAATTAATGAAATAAATACTTTCCTATATAGAAAAATAGTATTGCTATATATATATAAAGGATGCTGTGCGACGCCTGTCCTCCCTGCCGATGGCGCCGGGCACCGCAGGGGGCCTGCCGATGCTGGGGCTGGGCGTTGGCCTGGTTTTTTCGGCATTGTGCCTGACATTGATTGTCCTATTCCAGTCAGTGCTGGGCAGGCTGAGGCTGCATTTGGGGGGCAGGTTGCCTCGAGTCAGAGCCCTTTTCAGGCTGGGCATGATATTCAGGGACAGGGGAACATGGCCTCCTCCCAAGACTGCAGTTGGCAATAACGGGATAGGTAAAGGGTCTTGAAAAGACACGGTTATGGGAGTGGTTGAGGAGGAGCTCTGCTTTAAGGAAGTGGAGATGGTAGGGGATTCTGTGGATCTTTTCTCTGATTCAGACGAGGAGGATGGTGTCCAGGATGATCCTCTTTGTCCGGTTATTAGACTGTCTTCGGAAGAGAAGAGGGAACTCAGAGAGAAGTGGAAGGTGTCTTTGATAGTTAAGGTGTTGGGGAAGATGATCAGCTTTAATTATTTTGCCCAAAGGATTCAAGCCCAGTGGGCTAGGAAAGGGAAAGTCAGTATTACTGACCTTGAAAATGACTTCTATGTCATCAAGTTTACTAGAGTTGAGGATTACAATACTGTGATCAAGGGGGGCCCATATATTATTTCCAACCACGTTCTGGCTTTACGGCCTTGGGTTCCTAATTTTAATTCCCATGATTCTACTGTTAACAGGATTTTGACTTGGGTTAGGTTTCTGGGCCTTCCCATTGAGTATTACAGTGAGAAATTCCTAAGCAAAATAGGAGGCATGGTTGGGAAGGTCCACCATGTGGATAAGACTACTATTGGTGCCATTAGGGGCAAGTTTGCTAGGGTTTGTGTGGATGTGGATCTTGCGAAATCCTTATTATCTAAGTTCTGTGTTCAGAACAAGGTGTTCTTTATCGAATATGAAGGCTTACATAACATTTGTTATGATTGTGGCATTTATGGTCATTCTCAGGAAGGTTGCCCCAAAAGGGAGAGTGTTTTGAAGGAGAATGTTATGGAGAGTGAGAGTATTTCTGTAGGTAACCAAGGGAATGAAGGAAACTTCGGTCCTTGGATGGTAGCTAAATGGACTACTCGTCGTAGAACTCAGCCTCCTATTATGCAGAATCTTCCTCCTGATATTAACAAGAAGGGGATTTCCGCTCCTTCTAAGCCCATGGCTGCCCCTAGTGTGAAGGAGAAGCCTATCCCCAAGGCTAGGGAGGAGGCTGGTACCAGCTTAGCTCTTAGGTCTGGCTCTAGGTTTGGTGCCCTATCTATTGAAGACGTTCATGAGCCTGTCCAGGGAGATGAGCTTATGGAACACAGTTTGCCGGGTCTGGAGTCTGTTGTGTCTTCTGAGCTAGTGGTTGATTCTGTTAATCCCCTCTTTGCTTCCAAGAATGAAGCTCAGGGGGGCCCCCTGGTTCAGGCGGCCCGAAAGATGAAGGAAACTAATGAGGGTAGTTCTTCTATTCTTACTGGTGGACCTGGAATTGGAAATCCAATGGGGGTTATTAAACCTGGCTTGAAAAAGCCAAAGGGCAAACAAAAAAGCATCCAGAATTCCTTGGCTTTTTCAGAGAAGAGGGGACCTGCGGGTACCTCGGTGAGGCTCTCAGGAGCCCCTAGTAAATACCTGGCTTAGGTAGGTTGGTGCGGTCAGTCTCCTCCTTTCTATGGACTTGTTGTGCTGGAATGTTAGGGGTGCGGCTAGCAAGGCTACCCGTATCCATATTAATGACCTAATTAAACAGTTTAACCCCTCGTGTTTTGCTTTACTGGAAACTAAGATTAGTGGAGAGAAAGCAAATGAGGTGGTTAATAAGTTTAAGAACTGGAGGTGTGTTAGATCGGAGGCTACTGGCCGAGCTGGTGGGATCTGGCTTTTCTGGAGGCCAGATCGGATTCATTTTGATGTTATTAGTATCGATAAGCAGTTCATTCACTGTAAAGTGAGCATTTCTGGTATTACTCCCTTCTTGACTACCCTTGTGTATGCTGATCCGATCTTAGTTAATCGCAAACGGCTGTGGGAGATCCTCTTTTCGATGAGTGGCAGCATCTCTGAGCCCTGGTTTATTACGGGAGACTTTAATGATATCGGCCTTATGAGTGACCAGAGAGGAGGTTCCAATCATTATGTTAATCGCTGTCTTCACCATAAAAATAATATGGATTTATGTGGGCTTTCCGACTTGGGGGCTTCGGGTCATAGATTCACTTGGAAACGCAATAGTACCTTTGTTCGTTTGGACAAGGTCTATGCTAATGTGGCTGCCCTGACTTCTTTCCCTGAGTGTTCTGTTTTAAATCTTCCGTTCCGTCATTCGGACCATTGCCCTATTTTGTTTAGACTTTTGAGAGGCAACCGACCTAGGGGGAAGAGACCGTTTCGGTACCAACTGGCGTGGGAGTCCCATCCTAAGTTTAAGGAGTTCGTCCAAGATAATTGGAAACCTCATTCGAATGTCCTGCAAGCTTCTGAAGGGTTCAGGAAGAAGGTGCTTGGTTGGAATAAGAATGTCTTTAGGCACATTATTAGAAGAAATAATAAGTTGTTAAAAAGGATGGAGGGCGTTCAGCGTAGGTTGGATGTGAGGTTTGATCACAGTTTAGATGGCCTCCTTAGAACCCTTCAGAAGGAGCTGGAAGCTGTGCTTAGGCAGGAGGAGCTTCTCTGGTTCCAGAAGTCTAGGAAATCCTGGATTAGGGATGGGGATCGTAATACCAGGTACTTTCATCTGTCTACTATGATCAGGCGGCAGAGGAATAGAATTGAGGCTATCAAAGATTCTGATGGGGAGTGGGTGTATGAAGATGAGGTGATTCGGAATTTGGCTCTGGAGTTCTATAAGGAGCTTTTCAAAGAGGATCCTGTTCAGCTGGAGAGGGCTCACTCTATTGCTACCATTCCTTTGATCAGTGAGGATATCAGTCAGAGTGCCTTTCTTCCTATTTCCCAAAAAGAGATTGACCATGCCATCTTCAGCATTGGGGCGTCTAAAGCGCCTGGTATTGATGGTCTTCCAGGTGGCTTCTACCACAAGCACTGGGGTGTTGTGAAGGAGGGTATCTATGAGTTTATCATAGGTGTGTTCAATGGGTCTAAGGATATTGAGCTGGTTAATAGAACTCTCCTAGTCATTATTCCTAAAATTGATAAGCCTTCTTCCTTTTTGCATATGAGACCCATCAGTCTTTGTAATGTTCTTTACAAGACGATTACAAAAATTGTGGCTAATAGAATCCGTGGCATTCTTCCGGAGATCATTTGTCAGAATCAGGGTAGTTTTGTACCCGGTAGACAAATGATGGATAATGTGGTGATTGCCCAAGAAATGGTGCACACTATGAAGATTAGGAAAGGGAAGAAAGGCATTGTGGCTCTTAAGCTGGATTTGGAGAAGGCCTATGATCGCATCAACTGGAACTTCCTGATGGAGAGTCTGGAGAGAGCTAGAATCCCGGACAGTTGGAGAAATCTTATTAAGGTTTGTATTACTTCTCCTGTGTTTCAGGTTATGGTGAATGGGGATATGTCGGAGGAGTTCTCTCCGGGTCGGGGCATCCGTCAGGGTGATCCTATGAGTCCCTTCCTTTTCGTTATTGCTATGGAGAGGCTGTCCCACCTTATTCAAGATGCCATTGATATTGGGAGTTTCCACCCGGTGGCCATCAACAGTTTCTGTCCCCAGGTGACCCGCTTATTCTTTGCGGACGATGTCCTTATCTTTCTTGAAGATAATGAGGAGCAGTTGAGTGTCATTATGGATATTCTGGATTGTTTTTGTTCGGCCTCTGGTCAGAGACTTAATATCCAGAAATCTAGGATGATGTGCTCTAAGAATATGAATCCGAGAATTTGTAAAAGATTAAGTGATTTGTCTAGTATTCCTCTTACTAATTCTCTTGGGAAGTATCTGGGGATTCCTCTCCATAGTGAGAGAGTGTCTAAAGTTTCTTTTAAAGATACTTTGGACAAAGCCAATACGAGGTGTGCCACGTGGAAAGCCAAGACTCTCTCCCTTGCTGGCCGTCTGACTTTAATTCAATCTGTGAATTCCGCTGCTCCCAACCACATCATGCAGGCTTGTCAGCTTCCGAATCCTGTGCTTAATGATCTTGATAAGATTAACCGAAGGTTCCTGTGGGGGGAAGCTGCGGAGGGAAGAAAGATCCACCTGGTGCCTTAGAGTGAGGTTTGTCAGCCCAAAGATTCAGGGGGTTTGGGCATTAGGAGAGCTAAGGATAATAATAAAGTTTTATTAATGAAACTCCTTTGGCGTATGTGGCAATGCCCCTCCTCTCTCTGGGTTCGCCTTCTTTGTGGTAAGTATCGAAAAGATAAGATCTTTGGGGGCCCGAAAGAGAGAGTTATCAATTGTTCCTTCCTCTGGAAAGGGCTTAGTGCCGTTTTTGCTGAGTTTTGCTCAGGGGTTGGTCTGGATGTGGGTAATGGTAAGTCCATAAGCTTCTGGTTTGACACCTGGATTGGGGATAAACCTTTAGTGGATGTGTGCACTTCCCCCCGCCTAGTGATATCCACAACTGGAGGTTAGCCGATGTGGTGGACTCTGAAGGGGACTGGGTTTGGCCTAAATTTGATTCTTTCTTTAGCCTTGTGACTCTCCTTAGAATTAGAGGAGTGAAGGTGAGTAATCAAGAGGAAGACATGGATAAGCATTGCTGGGCGCTGACTAACAATGGAGTCTATTCTTGCAAATCTGCCTTTGAAGCTTTTTCCCTTAACAGGACTGATAATCCCTCGGATATTTGGAAGACCATTTGGTCCCTTAAAATCCCCTACCGCATGAGGAGCTTCCTATGGCTGGGCGTTAAAGACAGATTACTTACTAACTCAGATAGATACAGAAGGCATTTGGCGACCTCTGGAGCTTGCGGTAGATGTAGAGACCATGTTGAATCGTTGTGCCACGCTCTTAGAGATTGCCCTAAGAGTGAAGAGGTTTGGAAGAAAATTCTCCCTCATCATACTTTCTCCTCCTTCATGTCCCATTCTGTGAACGACTGGTTCTCAGATGGTATTAGGGGAAAGTTATTGTCTTATATGGAGCATGAGGACATTTTCTTTGCCATTATCTGTCATCAAGTGTGGAAATGGAGGAACGAGGAGATTTTTGATAATAAAGTTGTGCTTTTGCCTAACTTAGCTGAGTTCTTCTTGAAGAAACTCTCCTCTATTATTGATAGTTTCAAAGGTGAGTCCCTTGCCAGATCTTCCCCGAGTAGTGATGTCCACCTCGTGAGCTGGAGCAGGCCGAGAGAGGGGGTTGTGAAGCTGAATACTGATGGTTCCTGCCTCAGTAATGGTAAGATTGCTGCCGGAGGTGTTCTTAGGGATGCGGGAGGCGCCTGGCTTTCTGGGTTTACCCAGAATTTGGGTTTGGGTTCTTCCTTCTCTGCGGAGCTCTGGGGCATTCTCTCTGAGATCCAGCTGGCGATTAGGCTGGGTGTTAAGAGGCTTTCTGTGGAGTCAGATAACTTGGAGGCCATCAATATGATTTTGGGTAGTCATGCCATGGGTCTTCATAGCCGCAACCTTATTAAAGCTATTAAGAGGCTTAGCCCCTCATTTGATATCCTTGAGTTCAGCCACATTTTTCGGGAGCAGAACCGTGTTGCAGATCACTTGGCGGCGGCAGGCCATGAGGGGGTGTTAGGTGTTTCTACCCTTACCGTTCCCCCTATCGCTCTTTCTCCTCTTCTTTTAGAGGATAGGATTGGGGTTAGCTTTCCTAGGCTAATCCCGGTGTAGTTGCTTGTTTTGCTTTGCTTTCCTTTCCTTTTCTACCCAAAAAAAATAAAGGATTTCATAGATAGAAAAGCGTATATTATTTTAATTATCGTTTAACGTTAGAAGGATAAATGGCGGGCAACTCTAATCGGAAGGTAGAGAGTCAATCATCGAGGATTTCGGATTTTCCTTTGGTGAAAGTCAAGCTTCCGACTACTGTTATTGATCTGGTGACTAATATGTTCGTTAATAGAGTTGTTTATATGCCTAAAAACTATAATAAGTAAGTAATTTATGTCAGTGACGAATCCATAATTCACTTTCTCTTGTGATTTATGAGTGCTAAATTGATATTTTTTATGTTTTTACATAAAAAAAATTAAAACACGTATATAATTTTCATAGAATTTTTTAATGTTTTGTGGCAACCAGTAGATGCTCAAGTCCACCTCTAGATCCGTCCCTGATTTATACTTAACATCTTTTTTTTCCTTTATGCTTTTGTTTTCTTTTGTAATTTTTTTCACTAGTTATTTTGTCCTTCAAGTTGGAAGGAGTATTATTATTGTTATTTAGGGTAAATAAAAAAAAAATCATATATTTTCACATTTTGTCAAACATATATTTGTGAAATTTGTTTTTGTCCAAACAAGGATTGAGGGTTTTTTTTTTTTACGACCAGGAGATTACTTGAATTTTTCGATTTATTAAAAACTAATACCTCAAAAATATAATGAATGTTGACGACCTCAAAATTGAAAAATTCAAAGACTTAATGATATCATAAACAACTTTAATTCTTCAACTTTTTAATTTTATGATCATTTAGGTGTTGTTTGATGAGAGAGAAATGAATATTTAGAGAGAGAAACTCCGGAAATAATGATTTTTTAAAAGAAAATATTTTATTTCATAGCAAATGTTATAATAAATAACTTTAATTCTTGTAATTTTCTATTTTGAGATCGTTAACAACAATATATTGTGTCAAATTAAAGATTATTGTTTTTATTAAAACGAAAATTTTAGTCCTTATTTGGACAAAAAAAAAAGATTCACAGAACACCTATTTGATAAAATGTGAAAGCACGTAGATTTTTTTTTACTTTATTATATTGTTAAAAGATATATTTTAGTTTTTTTTAACTTGTGGTTTCATGCTTTAATATTTGGGTTAAGGTACAAAAATACCCATAACGTTTTGGGTCAGGAGCAATTTTACCTCTAACGTCTAAAATGGTGCAATTTTACCTATAACGTTGGAAGCCAAGAGCAATTTTACCTCTAACGTTGATAAATTGGGTCAATTTGAGAAATAATTGATTAAACTGTCTTTTCGGTCATGAATCGTGTCATGTACACTTCATACATGCGCCATTTTATCAGTAACAAATCATAAACATATGTTGAGATGTGAAAAAAATAAAAATATACTGTCTTTTGTATGAACTAGATAAAAAAAATTCAAAAAATTCACCGAATTTATAAAATATTAATCTTCAATTCTATTATTAAATTATAAAAACATGAAATTCTTTTTTTAGAACGAATTGATATGTAATTGGTACAAAAATATCTGTGATTTATAATAGTGTCTGAAATTAACCCAAATTATCAACGTTAAGGATAAAGTTGCTTCTGACCCAAAATATTAGAGGTATTTTTATATATTGACCCTGCCAGAAACCAAGCTGCGGACCGTCTTGCTAGCATTGGTCAGCATGCTAATTCTAGCTTATGGTGGAACACGCCCTCGGACTCTTGTCAGAGTTTTGTTTTCGATGACATTTGTAATGTAGCGCGCATCAGTGCTCTATAGCTTTGTCTTTTTTTACCTTTTGTTTTGTTTTGATTTTCTTCTCCCTTTGTATTCTTTTTTTCCTTTTTTTCTAATAATATTCAGGTTGAGAGTTGTATCGGGGGTGCCAACCTTGTTGGGATGTCTGACCTGCCATCGCGTCCCAATTTTCAGTTAAAAAAATATATTGACCCTGCCTTTTTTTTATGATAAAATCATAATTGTAATTTTTGATGTTTGAAAATGGATTTTTTTTTGTGTCATTGTTAAAAGGGTAAATAATTTAGGGTGTTGTTATATTTAGCCCCAATTTCCCACCCCCAGCCCCGTGAAAGGACGAAAATACCCTTTTCATGGCTATCACGCCCGACCACACGGTGAGGCGTGATAGCCACACGCCCGACCGCACGGTGGGGCGTGATAGCCACACGCCCGACCGCACGGTGGGGCGTGATAGCCACACGCCCGCGTGTCGGGAAGGCAAAAAAAAATAGGACACCTATAAACACTAGACAATTTTAATTAAAACCTGTAAATACCATACAATTTTAATTAAAACCCGTAACAATAATATATGTTCACATTCCCACGTGTGAATTTTTTTCCCAATTTTACATTTTAATTATTATTATTCTAAACAATTATAATTATTCTAAAAACAATATACAACATAAAAATTAACAAAACTAAATTAAACAAAATAAAATTTACAATAACTAAATTTAACTATAATTAACAAAATAAAAATTAACAAAGATAAAAAATAATAATCAAATTAATAAAATAAAAATAATAAAAACTAAATTAAATTAAAAAAAATTGAATTTTGCCCACACGGGCGTGAGCCCATCACGCCCTCACATAGGTGAGGGTGTGAGGCTATCACGCCTCCACCTATGGTGCGACGTGGTATTCATACGTCGCACCAGAGGTGGAGGCGTGATAGCCTCACCCCTACCTCACGAATCCGAATTCCCCAAAATTCCAAATTCGAATAAACAAAACGTCCAAAACTCAACAAAATCAAACAGAATTTCGTAACATTAGTCCTTTTCCTTTGTCGTCCTTCTTCCGATCCATGTTTTCGTTGATAAATTAGTCCGGATTTGATCCAAGAGAGTTTGAGAGGATTTGAGAATTTTAAAATTTGGTAAAAGGGTATTTTTGTCCTTTCATGGGGTTAGGGGTGGAAATTTGAGGCTGGATATAGTAATTCACATAATTCACATAATTTATTGGTCCTCCACTTTTTACCTAACAACTGTTTAGTTTCCTTATTTTGAAAAACTCATTATAAGGTTCCTATATTTTATCAATATTAACACTTGGTCCTTTTATATATTTTTTTTAGATTTTTAACCGTTATATTTGGCATAAACAGATAGACAGAAAATAACAGAATAACGGTCATTTTGTACTTTACTATAACTGTCCTGAAAGCTAAGATATGTTCGGTTAAAAATCTAAAAAAAATAGATAAAAAGACCAAATGGTTAATATTGACAAAATATATGGATCTTACAATGTGTTTTTCAAAATAGAAGGACTAAACAATGTGTTAGGTTAAAATTAGGGAAATCTTTAGTATCGTCGTTGAAGTTAATAATGTGTCAAAAGAGATTTTTATCCAATCATTTTTCTCTCATATTGTCAATTTAAAAAAGAATTTTTTTCTTTAAAAATAATAGCTAAGATAAAATCTATTATCTCCTTTAATTTTATAGAATTTTTCAGTAAAAATGGCGATTTGAAAAGTAATATCAATAATAATATTATATTATTTAGTGTATTAATATAATAATATAACTAGTTTTTAGTCCGTGCGATGCACGGATTTATAATGGCATATAAATATTAAAAAATTATAAAAGTACTATTTAAATTAATTTATTTATTTATTTTTGCATATACTTTAAATAAAGTTTTATAATAATATAATTAAAATTAATATATTATATTATATTTTTTATCAGTAAAAAAAGAGGAAGTGACACTTCAGCTCTATCGTTACTGTTTTATATTATATATAGATATAGATAGATATGCAGAAAATTAGAGAGATTTTAGAGATTATTCTAAATCTTATAGAACTCTTACATATAATAGGAATAAAAATAATCTTTTTATGGAAAATATAATAATATAATTAAAATTAATATGTTATGTATTATATTATATTATATTTTCTATCAGTAAAAAAGGAGGAAGTGACACCTCAGCTCCATTGTTACTGTTTTATATTATATAGATATAACTAGTTTTTGACCCGTGCGATGCACAGATTCATCTTAATATATAAATATTAACAAAAATATAATTTAATAATTACAATTAATGATATAAATGTGATATATAAATTAAATATTATTATTTTATTTTCACATTTAATTTAAATAATTTTTTATAGATAAATATAATAATATAACTAAAGTTAATATATTATATTTTAAATTATATTTTTTATCAGTAAAAAAGAAGGAAGTGACACCTCAGCTCCATCGTTACTGTTATATATATATATATATATAGATATGCAGAGAATTAGAGAGATTTTAGAGATTAATTTAAATTATGTAGAACTTTTAGATATAGATATACAGAGAATTAGAGAGATTTTAGGGATTAATTTAAATTCTGTAGAACTCTTAGATATAGTACAGATAAAATTAAACTTTTTATAAATAAATATAATAATATAACTAAAGTTAATATATTATATTTTAAATTATATTTTTTATCAGTAAAAAAGGAGGAAGTGACACCTCAGCTCCATCGTTACTGTTTTATATTATATATAGATATGCAAAGAATTAAAGAGATTTTAGGGATTAATTTAAATTATGTACAACTTTTAGATATAGATATGCAGAGAATTAGAGAGATTTTAGGGATTAATTTAAATTCGGTAGAACTTTTAGATATAGTACGGATAAAATAATCTTTTTATAAATAAATATAATAATATAACTAAAGTTAATATATTATATTTTATATTATATTTTTTATCAGTAAAAAAGGAGGAAGTGACACCTCAACTCCATCGTTACTGTTTTATATTATATATATAGATATTTTTTTTATATTAATACGAGTATGAAAAGTAATATTAGTAATAATATTGTATTATATTATATTATATTATATTATATTAATGGAAGTATTTTTAATAATAGGATAGATTAATTTATGTAATTTTCATATTCATATACTAATAAATTATTTATCCTATTTATTTATGTAAAAGTATAATCAGTCATTTATTTAATTAGGAACAATTTATTTAATTTAATTCATGTAATTGAATTATTATTATTATTATTATTTCTCTCTTGAATGTACTTAACTTTGAAGAATTTTATTAGTCAGGGGTTGTCGTGGGTGTTCCTGCGGCGGTTTCCAATGCCTCATCGTGAGAGGCGAATGTTAAATTGTCCTGGAAGGATACGGTTTTGGGCGTTATGGAGGAGGAGACAACCCTTAACGGAGGGATGGGGGATGAAGACTTGGAGGAAATTTTGTCAGACTCGGATATGGAGGATGAGGAACATGACGATCCTTTGTGTCCAGTGATTCGTTTATCCTCGGCTGATAAACATTCCATTCGCTCTAAATGGAAATTGTCCTTAATAGTGACTGTTCTAGGAAAAAAAATTGGTTTTAATTAGTTTGCACAGAGAATCAGTGCTCAGTGGGCCAAAAAAGGGAAAGTCAGTATCACTGACTTGGAAAATGATTATTATGTAATTAAGTTTACACAGGCCGAGGATTATGAAGCTGTTATTAATTGGGGGGCCCATATATTATATCTAATCATGTTCTGGCCTTAAGGCCTTGGGTCCCTAACTTTAACCATAGGGATTGCTCGGTTAATAGGATTCTGACTTGGGTAAGATTCCCGGGGCTCCCAATTGGGTATTATAATGAAATATTCCTTAAGAAAATTGCAGGACTTGTTGGTAAAGTCCACCATGTGGACAAAACTACTATTGGAGCTGAAAGGGACAAGTTTGCTAGGGTTTGTATTGACCTAGCAAAACCCCTTCTGTCTAAATTCTGTTTGCAACATACAATATATCATATTGAGTATGAAGGGATCCATAGTATTTGCTATGAATGTGGGATGTTTGGCCATAATTATGAGGGTTGTCCTAAGGTGAGGAAGGCCAAAGAGGATGTTGTTGAAGTTGCCTTGGCCAGGGAAGAGGGTATCCAAGGGGATGGGAGGAATTTCGGCCCTTGGATGGTTGCTAAGCGATCTGGGAGACGAAGGATGCGCGCTCCTGTGGCCCATAATCTCCCTCTTGACATTAGTAATAATCAGCTCCTGCTCCAGAATGATTATGGAAGGAAGGAGATACCTAGTCCAAAGAAATGTGTTGCTACAAACATCCCCTTAGAGGTATGTTCTAGATCTAGATTTGGGGTTCTTCTTGTGGATGGAGATCAAGACCCTGGACCTACTAATGATCTTTCGGAATTGGAGATGCCGGACTTAGAACCTGCAGATCCAGTAGAGAATAATGTGGAGAATGTCAACCCTCTATTTAAAGCCAAAGAAGTATCCCAAAATTGTCTTCACGTTCAGGATCCTTAAGTCTCAGAGTTGAAAAAAGAGGCTAGTTTCTCTAAACTCAGTATTGAGGCTAGAAATGGGAAAACCATAGGGGTCAATAAGTTGAATATGAAAAAACTTAAAGGCAGTCATAAGAATAACCAAAATTCTTTTAGTCTCATGGAAAAAAGGGGGCCTGTAGTTTCCTCATATAGGCTCTTAGGAGCTCCAAATAAATATCTGGTTTAGTTTGGCTGGGCCTGTGTTCACTTTCCTCTTTTGATGGATTTGTTTGTTTGGAATGTTAGAGGAGCGGCAAGCAAAGCTACCCATGTCCATGTGAATGATTTGATTAAACAGTTTAACCCGGCGTGTTTTGCTTTACTGGAAACTAAAATCAGTGGAGCTAAAGCTGATGAGGTGGTTAAAGTTTTTAAAAGTTGGAAGTGTGTCAGGTCTGAGGCTATTGGCTGAGCTGGTGGTATTTGGCTGTTTTGGAAGCCTAATCTGGTTCAGTTTGATATTGTGAAGATGGATAAACAGTTTATTCATAGTAAAGTTACTTACCGGGTAATAAACCCCTCTTTATCACTATTGTGTATGCTGATCCTATTCTGACCAATCGTAAGCGTCTTTTGGGAGGTTTTGTTTTCGTTAAGTATGAGCATGGTGGACGTCTGGTTTGTTTCTGGAGATTTTAACGAT
Source organism: Euphorbia lathyris (assembly GCF_963576675.1). Classification (NCBI taxonomy): domain Eukaryota; kingdom Viridiplantae; phylum Streptophyta; class Magnoliopsida; order Malpighiales; family Euphorbiaceae; genus Euphorbia; species Euphorbia lathyris. Next base: position 1,250,296 of record NC_088917.1, on the reverse strand, counting down.
ATTGCTATTATGAGTGATCAAAGAGGGGGAGGTAACCACTATATCAATAGGTGTCTTAATCATAAAAAAGAATATGGATTTGTGTGGTCTAACAGATCTTGGGGCTGCTGGGCACAAGTTTACTTGGAAACGTAATAGTACCTTTGTTCGTTTGGATAAAGTCTATGCTAATATTGTTGCTCAGAGCAGGTTTCCTGATGCAGCTATGTTGAATCTTCCCTTCCGTCATTCTGATCATTGTCCTATCCTTATCAGGTTGGTGAGAGCTCCTCGTCCTAGTGGGGAAAGACCCTTCAGGTATCTTGTGGCTTGGGAATCTCATCCTGAGTTTAAAAACTTTGTTCATGATAACTAGAAACCCCATTCTAATGTCACACTGGCTGTGGAAGGGTTTAGAAGTAATGTGGTGAGCTGGAATAAAAATATCTTTGGCCATATTACCATTAGATGGATCTCTTCATCCTCATAAACCCAATTACCATTAGGATCTTTGATAGCCTCAATCCGATTCCTCTGCCTTCTGATAACAGTAGACAGATGGAAATACCTAGTATTACGATCGCCATCTTTAATCCAAGTTTTCCTTGATTTCTGAAACCAAAGTAACTCCTCTTGTCTCAACACCGCTTCCAACTCATTCTGGAGGGATCTAAGGAGACAACTCAAACTATTATCAAACCTGATTTCCAAGATACGTTGGATGCCTTCCATCCTCCTCAGAATTTTATGTTTCCTCCTGATAATATGGCCAAAGATGTTTTTATTCCAGCACACCACATTACTTCTAAACCCTTTCGCAGCCAGTAAGACATTAGAGTGGGGTTTCCAATTATCATGAACAAAGTTTTTAAACTCAGGATGAGATTCCCAAGCCACAAGATACCTGAAGGGCCTTTCCCCTTTAGGACGAGGAGCTCTTACCAACCTGACAAGGATAGGAAAATTATCAGAATGATGGAAGGGAAGATTCAACACCGCTGCATCAGGAAACCTGCTCTGAGCAACAGTATTAGCGTAGACTTTATCCAAACGAACAAAGGTACTATTACGTTTCCAAGTAAACTTGTGCCCAGCAGCCCCAGGATCTGTTAGACCACACAAATCCATATTCTTTTTATGATTAAGACACCTGTTGATATAGTGGTTTCCTCCCCCTCTTTGATCACTCATAAAAGCAATATCGTTAAAATCCCCAGCCACAAACCAGGTGTCCACCATGCTCGTACTTAACGAAAACAAAACCTCCCAAAGACGCTTACGATTGGTCAGAATAGGATCAGCATACACGATAGTGATAAAGAGGGGTTTATTACCCGGGTAAGTAACTTTACTATGAATAAACTGTTTATCCATCTTAACAATATCAAATTGAACCAGATTAGGCTTCCAAAACAGCCAAATACCACCAGCTCAGCCAATAGCCTCAGACCTGACACACTTCCAACTTTTAAAAACTTTAACCACCTCATCAGCTTTAGCTCCACTGATTTTAGTTTCCAGTAAAGCAAAACACGCCGGGTTAAACTGTTTAATCAAATCCTTCACATGGACACAGGTAGCCTTGCTTGCCGCTCCTCTAACATTCCAAACAAACAAATCCATCAAAAGAGGAAAGTGAACACAGGCCCAGCCAAACTAAACCAGATATTTATTTGGAGCTCCTAAGAGCCTATATGAGGAACCTGCAGGCCCCCTTTTTTCCATGAGACTAAAAGAATTTTGGTTATTCTTATGACTGCCTTTAAGTTTTTTCATATTCAACTTATTGACCCCTATGGTTTTCCCATTTCTAGCCTCAATACTGAGTTTAGAGAAACTAACCTCTTTTTTCAACTCTGAGACTTAAGGATCCTGAACGTGAAGACAATTTTGGGATACTTCTTTGGCTTCAAATAGAGGGTTGACATTCTCCACATTATTCTCTACTGGATCTGCAGGTTTTAAGTCCGGCATCTCCAATTCCGAAAGATCATTAGTAGGTCCAGGGTCTTGATCTCCATCCACAGGAAGAACCCCAAATCTAGATCCAGAACATACCTCTAAGGGGATGTTTGTAGCAACACATTTCTTTGGACTAGGTATCTCCTTCCTTCCATAATCATTATGGAGCAGGAGCTGATTATTACTAATGTCAGGAGGGAGATTAAGGGCCACAGGAGCGCGCATCCTTCGTCTCCCAGATCGCTTAGCAACCATCCAAGGGCCGAAATTCCTCCCATCCCCTTGGATACCCTCTTCCCTGGCCAAGGCAACTTCAACAACATCCTCTTTGGCCTTCCTCACCTTAGGACAACCCTAATAATTATGGCCAAACATCCCACATTCATAGCAGATACTATGGATCCCTTCATACTCAATATGATATATTGTATGTTGCAAACAGAATTTAGACAGAAGGGGTTTTGCTAGGTCAATGTCAATACAAACCCTAGCAAACTTGCCCCTTTCAGCTCCAATAGTAGTTTTGTTCACATGGTGGACTTTACCAACAAGTCCTGCAATTTTCTTAAGGAATATTTCATTATAATACTCAATTGGGAGCCCTGTGAATCTCACCCAAGTCAGAATCCTATTAACCGAGCAATCCCTAGGGTTAAAGTTAGGGACCTAAGGCCTTATGGCCAGAACATAATTAGATATAATATACGGGCCCCCATTAATAACAGCTTCATAATCCTCGGCCTATGTAAACTTAATTACATAATAATCATTTTCCAAGTCAGTGATACTGATTTTTCTTTTTTTGGCCCATTGAGCACAGATTCTCTGAGCAAAATAATTAAAACCAATCTTTTTCCCTAGTACAGTCACTATTAAGGATAATTTCCATTTAGAACGAAGGGAACGTTTATCAGTCGAGGACAAACGAATCACCGGACACAAAGGATCGTCCTGTTCCTCATCCTCCATATCCGAATCTGATAAGATTTCCTCCAAGTCTCCATCCCCCATTCCTCCGGTAAGGGATGTCACGTCCGTGTCCAAAATTTATAGATTTTATATCCAATATTAATATATATGATCGGTTAATTAATAGGATACGTGATGATTCGAATTCTTACCTTTTCATATCTAGTACCTAATAAAATCAATAGATAAATAATGTTTTTTTTTTCATAATTGATAAATACTAAATTGTATAGAAAGTGGAAATGTTAATGAGTTTACTATTAGATGAGAAATGAATTTAAATTTCATGAGACAAAGTATTGTTTGGATTCCATTAATAATAATAATAAGATATGGAAGATTCAAAATGTATTATACATGTGTCTTTAATGGAATATATTTAACTAAAAATATAATCCATGTGTCCTCCATTTATTAAATCATAATATCATAATTTTACACGTGTCTTAATTTCTTCAATTATCATTGCATGGATAATCCATGTGTCCTTAAATTATCAAAATCTAATTGCATGATGTTCCATGTGTCCTTAAGGTGTTAATTTATAATTTTATGGAGGATTCAAGTGTCCTTAAAAAAATGATAATTTTCATGGATTAGGAGGGATTCATTTTTATAAATATAAAAAGAAAAGTGGAATGACTAAGGGAAAATTCTACTTAATTCTATGGGCAAATGGTAGTTTCCTCTAGAATGGAGAAACTTCATCTTCTTCCTATGTTCAACGTCTCTTTCACCGATCCAACACCGGTGACTTCCGTTCTTCCTCGTCCTACAACAGTTTGAGCTTCTTACATCAAAACGAAGCTCATATACAACGGGTTCATGGTAATTTTAGAGGGGAAAAATTACCATCTTGAGAAATTATGGAAAGAAATTCGTTTTTATGGTTGTTGTCAACAATTTGCAATATTCCAGCCCATTTTTCTTAATTCTGACACCAAAAATGAACTCAGAAGGCTAAATAACCATTAGGTAGGTTCGAAATCAGAGCAAATATGGTGTTTTGGCTCTTGGTCGGAGCTTGACCGGAGGAAACATAAGTGTCTCTAATTCGGTGACTTCTTGAACGATTTAAAGTATTTCAACAGTATATCTGAACTTTACGGTTGCAATGACTATGTTGGTATAGTCGAGTTCTTCGTGTGGTAAGTTTAAAAATTTTCAGGTAATTACTATTTGGGTAATTTATAAAGAATTTCCGGTGAAGTATGAATATTTAGTACGAAATTATTGAAAATTGTTTAGAGTAACTTTAATTTTTGAACTTGAACATATTCCAAAATGGTTTGATTTTCTAGAATTTTATCAAAAATATAATAATTGATGAGTTATATTATACTCTTTGAAATTTGTTATATTTTTGTGATATTAAAGTTGATGGATATAGTGAGGCATTGGGTTCAAATTATTTTAGATTACGAAGCTTTGGATAATTATTTGAATGCTAGAATAAATTTTAAAATAATTATTATTTCCTCTTATTACAATGAGGCTAGGAATGTAATACTAGCTAGTTTAATTGTTCGGAAATATAGTTCTTTACTATAGATAGAACTACGTGGCTTTGATTCCCTAAATTGAAAATAGCGGGATACGTAGGAAGCTTGATTATATATTATCAATGTTGGGGTTTAGTGTCCTATAGACAATTGTTCTAGGATACAAACTTAATGTAAATGAATTGTTTTTTATATCATTTGTTTAATGAGATATATGTTTTATAACTATATAAAGGCAATCCTTTTTAAGCACTAAATAAAGTCTAATAAAAGGAAATCCGTAAGTTTATTTAAAGTGATTATAAAGTGTTCATACAAGCATGAAGTGAGACAAAACTTTATAGTAAACTGATAAACTTAAAACCACCCCAAGTCAAGTGATATGTTTGGGATTGACATATCACTGTTGAGACTTGTATGTAACAATGTCTTCTGTCCGACAGAAAGCTGATCTCACAAGTTTCATATATACGGATATCTCGACAGTTACATAGATCCGATGAAACGTTGTTCATTAGGATTGGGGATCCGATTTGAGATAACAGGATGGGTAGATTCATCCTTGTCACCTGTTCATCTCATTGGTATTAATAGGTATAACTAATTCTCAGACTCAAAGGAATATTAATTGGTATTCTGGATTACGAAATGTGATGCTTTGATTCTGGTGTAACACGATCCTTAACAGAGATGACTCTGGGGTGTGAACAGTAGACGTTGGGTATCACAGGAAGTAATTGCGGAGTCGTTATATATTGGATTGAACATTTATCACTCCCGATAAATGGGAGATACATCCATGGATCGCTTGTGGAAGACTCGACTCTAAATTCTTGCAAGGTGATAACTTAAGAGTAAGAAATACAGATTTCACTTAACCTATCTTTTTGAGTTGACTCGGCCTGTACAAGTAAAACAAACGTCTCGCTATATGTGACTTGACATCACCCATAGTCATAAGATTCAGTTCAAGGATGTAGTTGATAAAGGATCGAATTATACTGTAACTAATACGGAAAGGTTAACGACAGAATCAACCTGTCTTCTTATAGCTCTGGGGGAATGATTACGGACTTGCTAATCACATACTCTGTACATCATTCCGTTATGCAAAGATTAAATATAATTCTTTGAAAATTAATTTAATAACGTTGCATACGGCTAGAAGCAATAAGAACCTAATGGATCACACAAAAGACTTGGAACCTAAAAGAGAGATAGATGTTAATTAATTGATAGAAGCCCAATTGAGCCCAATAAGGTCCATGGACATAAGGGGGTCGAAATTCATATAGTGATATACATGAATAATTAATTTGATTTTGTTAATCCTAATTAGATTAGGAATATGAATTAAATTAATTAAGAGATAATTAAATTAGGAGTTTTAATTAGATTAATATACTCCTATTATTATCCAATAAGCTTATTATTATTATCCTTAATATATTAGATATATAGTGAGATAATAATTAGGAATTCTATTTCGAATGGAATTCCTATTCAGTAACCTAATTCTATCTAACTAGGGATTAGATACAAGAGATTATAAATACCCCTTTCTTAAGATTTTCGAAATCCAAGCAAGCCATACCCTACTTGTGATTTTCGAAATTCATCTAGTCCAAGAGAGAGAAAATTCGACACCCCTAGTTCGAGGACGAGATTTCTCTACGGCTTCATTTGATCAATTGATTTTCATCTATTTCTTTTATTCTTGATCTTGTGTTGATTAATTAGAGGCAATCTAATTTGGTTGCTATTCAACGGTTGATACTAAATTAATCTTCCCGTGTTTTATTTCGTATTTGGGAACTCGAAGAAGAAAAACAAACAAAAGGGAGAAATTCGTTTTACTACTCCTACATCAGGTCAGTTCACGATTTTGCGGATTCCCGGAGATTGAACCGTCGGATCGTCGCGATTTTTGGACAGGAGCTTCTAGACATATGCTTCCACGTTTCCACTGAAGGGATTGTCGTTCGGAGGTCTGAAAGGTCTGTTTCGGATAGGGGCAGATTGGTAGACAGTTTCTATCTCTTTTGAAGTTGTGGGCACTTCGTTTGCAACGGTAGATATAACTTCTAAAAGGTATTTCTTCTTATCATTCTTTATATGAAATAACGGTTAACAGATCTTGTGGTTAAATGGAAATAGGTTAAAAATTTTATATTTCCGCTGCTATACCTTAGCCTAATTTCCAACAGTGGTATCAGAGCCATCGTTAAATCCATTATTTCATATATGATAATTTAGAAGTTTTTCAATAGGATTGAATAAATATTTATAGTTAGGATTAATTAACAAATTGTTTTGATTAATTGATTCTAAAGATAAATAAGTTTTAATTAATTGTTAATTAAAATAGATTATGCGTATGTTCCTAATTATTTTGGTTGATAATCATTATAATGAAATCTATTAGTTTTATAGTTAGATTGATAAAATCAGTTTTATTAATTCTAAAGATAAAACGGAAATCTATAGTAGTTTTTCCTATTTTCTGAAAATCGTTTTAAAACCGTTTTAGAACTGATATATATATATATATATATATATATTTAAAATCGTTTTTATATTTAAATATATATGTTTCAGAAATTGATAGTTTTCTGTTTTGATTATCGAATGAAAATTTGTTTAAAAGTTTGTTTTACCAATTTGTAAATCAAAATGTTAAATGAATTAAAATCAAAATAATTGGGACGTGCATAATTAAAGTTTTGTATAGTTATATTAATCTAAAGATTAATATAAAAGATACGAAAACTATTAGAAGTAAAATTGGATGAAAGTTAATTGATAAGTTAATGTGATTAACATAAATATTACATAAGATAGTTATGTAATCAACCAATTAAATTTATTTAATTGAGTCTATGCATGTTTGGAGTTATGGACATATTTGGACCCTCTTTTAGTCTTTTGGTATTTTTGAAATAGGGCCTGCGAGTCCTGCCTTTCTACTATCTATTGTAATTTCTCATCTCATCTAATTCCCTTCAATTCAATTGAAGTTTTCTTTAGTAGCATAGAAATTAATATGTAATTTCAAGGCGCCATGGAGAAGACGGAGGACCTAAAGAGAAATATGTAATAGTTAGTATTTCCTTAGGTTTGCCCTTTTATTCCGTCTCTGGCTCGACGGAATAATTTAGATGGTATGTCCATAACGCCAATGTATGTGAATGTATGTGTCTGATGTATGCTAAAGCAAATCAAGACTAAGTTAGATTATGAGACCTAAAATAAAATCCCTCATTAAAAAGTTAAGTAAATAAACAAGTTATTAAAATCGGTTGCCCCTCCCTAATATTATAATTCAGCCGGCAGTGCTGAAGGCCTTTGGATTGTTGAGTAAACTCAAGCTCGGGGTCCTTTCGGTAACACCTGAATTATCGAAAATCATTTTTCATGAATATGGGGTAATACTTAAATTAGATTATGATAATTGGATGAGTAAACTCATGTTGTCATAAACTAATGGGCAAGACGGTTGGGATTAATATGAATAGCCTATTAGTTACTAATGTGGTTAGTAACCCAATAACCTAGGAATCACATTAAAGATGTGATTGATTACATGAATCTACCTAATGAATGAGACTAGCTTGTTGAGTAAACTCAAGGCGAAATCTCAGGAGTTAGGATCCTAGCTCACTAAAGGATTTGTGAAATTCTTCGAATTAATATGGAGGGCTATTAATTTGGCAAAATAGTGGGAGCAATCTAAAATAAACTAAAAGGCCTATAATTTTAGATTGATATACTTTAAGTAAATGAATGACATACGTTTACTCTTTCTCACTCTCAGGTTTAATTAAACCCACTCTTATAATCATGACTAAAACCAATCTGCAAAACATTCTTACCGATAACAAATTGAATGGTTCAAACTTCACCGACTGGTTTCGTAACCTCAAAATTGTTTTGAAGTTCGATAAAATAGGGTATGTACTTGATATATCGATACCCCCTCTCCCTGCTGATGATGCTCCCATTGAGGAAATTGATGCTTACCAGAAGCATAAGGCTGATGATGATCATGTCGGATGCATCATACTTGCATCGATGACACCAGAATTACAAAGGCAACATGAAGAAATGGATGCCTATTCCATCATCATGCACCTAAAGGAATTGTTTGGGAAACAAACTAGGTGCGAACGCTATGAGATATCCAAGTTGCTATATCGTAGTAGGATGCAAGAGGGCACATCTGTCATGACACATTGTGTCAAGATGATTGGCTACATTACCAAACTTTCTAGTATTGGATTTGCGATGGATAACGAATTAAGCATAGACTTAATTCTTCAATCCCTCCTAGAGAGTTATTCACAGTTCATTATGAACTATCAGATGAATGACTTGCAAACCTCTCTTGAAGAGCTTGCAAACATGCTCAAGTCAGTTGAGCCCAATATGAGAAAGGACAAAGCCATACCGGCTCTTGTCATTGAGGGATCAAAGAAGAGAAAAGGGAATTCTCCCAATCCTAAATATCCCAAGAAAGGTAAGAAAGTCGTGCCCAACAAAACTAAGGGAAAGGAAGTGAAGAAGCCCAAAGGAGAGTGCCACTTCTGTGGTAAAGACGGGCATTGGAAAAGAAACTGTTGGTGTACCTAGCCTTCCTCAAAAGGGGAAGAAGCTGGGACTTCAACATCTGGTATGTTTTATATTAAAATTTCACAGTCTGAATCTTTTGGTACTTGATACCGGATGCAGCCTGATGATATTCCAGGAATATCTAGAAATATTATTTCTATTAGCCGCCTTGTTGACGACGGATTTTTCATATTTCAATAAAAGACAAGAGTTGCAATTTTTATAAAGATTCAATCTTCTATTTTTCAGGAATATCACAAAATGGGATTTATGTGTTAGATGATAAAATTCCTGTTTTTGCAATTGATACCAAAAGACATAAGCTAGATAATTCAACTTACTTGTGGCATTGTCGTTTAGGCCATATAAACAAGAGACGCATGCTAAAGCTACATTCAGATGGGCTTATAGATCCAATCGATCCCGACTCATTGGAAACATGCGAATCATGTTTAAAAGGTAAAATGACAAAGACACCCTTTAGCAATAAAGGTGAGCGTGTATCAGACACTCTAGGACTCATTCATTCAGATGTATGCGGTCCTATATCAGTCCAAGCAAAAGGAGGATTCAGATTCTTCATAAGCTTCATAGATGACCATACCCGATATGATTACATCTACTTGATGAAGCATAAGTCAGAAGCTTTTGAGAAATTCAAATGCTTCAAGAATGAAGTAGAAAATCAATTAGGAAAGAAAATAAAGACGCTTTGATCTGATCGAGGTGGCGAATATCTTTCAGATGATTTTCTGAATTATCTAACTGAATGTGGGATATGCTCACAATGGACACCTCCCTATACACCACAACACAATGGTGTGTCCGAGAGGAGAAACCGTACCCTATTAGATATGGTACGATCCATGATGAGCATGGCCTTACTTCCAAAGACGTTCTGGGGCTATGCCTTAGAAACTGCCCTCTTCACCCTAAATCGAGTACTAACTAAATCCGCTAGTTCCACACCATATGAATTGTTCGTTGGTAGGAAACCCGTGTTTTCATTTATGAGAGTATGGGGTTGTTCAGCCTTTGTCAAACGCATTGCGTCCGACAAACTAGATTCAAAATCTGATAAATGTTTCTTCATTGGATACCCTAAGGAAACTATGGGATATTACTTCTATCATCCAGATGATCAAAAAGTAATCGTATCCAAGCACGCAACCTTCTTAGAGAAAGAGTTTCTCGAAGAAACACAAAAGGGAAGCATGATTGAACTTGACGAAGTTCAAGAAGAAGAAACACCGACTGAAACAACAGAGGCGGTTGATGTACCCGAAGGAGTCCCATTAGATGAGACTCCAGTGCCACCTATTCGTAGATCACAAAGAGTTCGTGAACTCCCAGTTAGATATGGTTTTCTAGTGGGAGATGATAATGAGGTTCCCGTGTTAGACGACGAACCCGAAAACTATGAAGAGGCTCTTACTAGTCCAGATTCTAAAGCATGGCTTGAGGCCATGGATTCTGAAATGGATTCCATGTATACTAACCAAGTGTGGACTTTGGTTGATCCACCCGAAGGGATAATACCCATTGGGTGCAGGTGGATCTTCAAAAAGAAGACAGACATGGATGGAAAGGTTAGCACCTACAAAGCTAGGTTAGTAGCGAAAGGATATCGTCAGAAGTAAGGAGTTGATTATGACGAAACTTTCTCTCCTGTGGCTATGTCCAAATCAATCAGAATCATGCTTGCAATTGCCGCTCACTACGATTATGAGATTTGGCAAATGGATGTGAAAACAGCTTTCCTAAACGGAAACCTGCTTGAGGATGTATATATGATGCAGCATGAAGGTTTCATATCGAAGGATGTAAATAAAGTTTGCAAAGTTCAGAGATCCATTTATGGACTCAAGCAAGCATCTAGAAGCTGGAATAAGCGTTTTGACGAAACCATAAAACAATTTGGTTTTGAACAAAATTGCGAAGAAGCTTGCATTTACAAAAAAGCAAGTGGGAGCTCTATAGCATTTCTCATACTATATGTGGACGATATATTATTAATGGGAAATGACGTTGCTCTCTTACAGTCAGTGAAAGTATGGTTATCTGGTAACTTCTCAATGAAAGACCTTGGTGAAGCAGCTTATATACTTGGTATAAAGATCTATAGAGATAGATCGAGAAGACTGCTTGGTCTTTCACAGGCTACATACATTGAAAATGTGCTAAATCGGTTTAGCATGCTTGAATCGAAACGAGGTAACTTACCCATGTTACATGGAGTAAAGTTAAACAATCATCAATGTCCTAAAACCGATGATGATAAACGACGCATGGCTGTAGTCCCGTATGCCAGCGCAATCGGTTCGATTATGTATGCTATGCTATGCACTAGACCTGACGTAGCGTTCGCGTTATCTGTAACGAGTCGTTACCAAGGGAATCCGGGAGACGAGCATTGGATTGCCGTCAAGAACATTCTTAAGTACTTGAGAAGAACTAAAGATATGTTCCTAGTGTACGGAGAAGGTGATCTGAAAATAGAAGGATTTTCAGACGCAAGTCATCTCACAGATGAGAATGATTATAAATCCCAATCAGGATACCTGTTTATCTTGAATGGGGGCGCGGTCAGTTGGAAGAGTTCCAAGCAGGGAAGCGTAGCTTTCTCTACGACCGAGTCAGAGTATATCGCAGCTGCGGAAGCAGCAAAGGAAGCGGTTTGGATTAGAAAGTTCATTACAGAACTAGGTGTGGTGCCTGACATTGTCAATCCCATTACACTGTACTGTGATAACAATAGAGCCATTGCACAAGCAAAGGAACCACGGTCTCATAATGCATCCAAGCATTACCTTAAGCGATACCACATCATTAGAGAGATTGTGGCTAGAGGAGATGTGAAAATAGAAAGAGTACCTACAGAGGACAACGTTGCAGATCCGTTGACAAAGCCTTTAACCCAAAGAATACATGATCGTCATTTAACTTCTACTGGGATAAGTTTTAGAAACAATTGGCTTTAGTCCAAGTGGGAGTATGTTGGGGTTTAGTGTCCTATAGACAATTGTTCTAGGATACAAACTTAATGTAAATGAATTGTTCTTTATATCATTTGTTTAATGAGATATATGTTTTATAACTATATAAAGGCAATCCCTTTTAAGCACTAAATAAAGTCTAATAAAAGGAAATCCGTAAGTTTATTTAAAGTGATTATAAAGTGTTCATACAAGCATGAAGTGAGACAAAACTTTATAGTAAACTGATAAACTTAAAACCACCCCAAGTCAAGTGATATGTTTGGGATTGACATATCACTGTTGAGACTTGTATGTAACAATGTCTTCTGTCCGACAGAAAGCTAATCTCACAAGCTTCATATATACAGATATCTGGACAGTTACATAGATCCGATGAAACGTTGTTCATTAGGATTGGGGATCCGATTTGAGATAACAGGATGGGTAGATTCATCCTTGTCACCTGTTCATCTCATTGGTATTAATAGGTATAACTAATCCTCAGACTCAAAGGAATATTAATTGGTATTCTGGATTACGGAATGTGATGCTTTGACTCTAGTGTAACACGATCCTTAACAGAGATAACTCTGGGGTGTGAACAGTAGACGTTGGGTATCACAGGAAGTAATTGCGGAGTCGTTATATATTGGATTGAGCATTTATCACTCCCGATAAATGGGAGATACATCCATGGATCGCTTGTGGAAGACTCGACTCTAAATCCTTGCAAGGTGATAGCTTAAGAGTAAGAAATACAGATTTCACTTAAACCTATCTTTTTGAGTTGACTCGGCCTGTACAAGTAAAACGAACGTCTCACTATATGTGACTTGACATCACCCATAGTCATAAGATTCAGTTCAAGGATGTAGTTGATAAAGGATCGAATTATACTGTAACTAATATGGAAAGGTTAACGACAGAATCAACCTGTCTTCTTATAGCTCTGGGGGAATGATTACGGACTTGCTAATCACATACTCTGTACATCATTCCGTTATACAAAGATTAAATATAATTCTTTGAAAATTAATTTAATAACGTTGCATACGGCTGTAGACACCGAGTCGGAGGACCTATGACGAAAACCTGTAACAAGACGGTCGAAGCGGTTGATTCCGGAAGTTTTAAAACAAAAATATATAATAAAAAACGAAGAAGTTAGTGGGAGTCGCGGTTGTCGAGTGGACGGCTCGCGAGTGCTCAGCGACGTGATGCGAACGCCTAACGGCAGCCGACGCGCGTCCGACGACAGTTGGACGCGTGCCCGGCAGCGCGGGGCGCACGCTTGACGTCCGCTGGGCGCATGCGCCCGACGGCCGTTGGGCGAGCGCCCAACGACGTGGGGCAAACGTCCAACGTAGGTGAGGCAGGCGCCCGACGTCTATTGGGCGGACGCCCAACATCCGTTGGGCGAACGCCCAACCAGCGTTGGGCGAACGCCCAACGCTTGTTGGGCGCGCGCCCAACCAGGTTGGGCGTTCGCCCAACGCAAGTTGGGCATTCGCCCAACATAAGTTGGGCGTCCGCCCAACCTGCTTTGGGCGACGCCCAATCTTAATCGGGCGTCGCCCAAAGTCTCCGGGGATCCGTGCCTATAAAAGGCACGGATCCCCATGCATTAAAAGGGGGGATTTTTGGAGCTTTCTCACTCTAGACATTTTTAGAGAGAGAAAGTTACTTTTTTGGAGAAAATATTTTTTTTCCCAAAAAAATCCAAATTTTCCAAAGTTGAATATTTTATCGAAAACACAAAAACGCCGGAAAATCATAACTCGTGGAATCAACCGACTTCGACTGTCAGATACCGATCTTGAGGTATTATCCGAGGACTAGACTCGTTTTATTTTATTTAATTTATTTTCTTTATTTATTTATTTTTGTGTTATAATTTTATTTTTTAGTTAATTATTTATTTATCACGTTTTATTTAATCTTCCGTATTTATTTAATTTTTGTCTCGTATTAAATAAACGTTTGGTTTTGTTTTGAAATAAAAAACCTCGTTTTAACATCCCAATATGAACCGTGATCCGATTCAAAGGTAGTTCGGGATTAAGAAACGTTGTAATTATAAGTTTTTGAAAATATTTCTAAATAACGTTTTAAAATAAAACATCATTTTAGAATTCTCCGTTATAGACTATGATCCAATTTTGGTAGTTCGGGGATCCGAAATGATAGAATAGATCTAATCTAAAGCTTTTGAATAAATATGAAAACTTCTGGACTGTTTCTGTAATTTTCCATTTTCTGTCACTAAAAGCAGTTTACCAACGGATTTCCCGTCGGTAAAGCTGCTGGAATGTAAAAAATGCTGTTTTGGTCATTCTTTCTTAACTTTTAGACTTTTGGTCCTTTATATATATATGTATAATTATGTAATACATGCATTCAAACTATTTTTAATTATTTTGTATATATTTATTCAACATGTTTAGATATTATTTTTCACTAATTTAACTTGATAAAATTATATGTATATATATAGATTTTCCTTTAAATTCATTTAAACTATACATACTTGTCATTTTGGGGTTATTAGGGATTATTTTCTATATACACTTAGCATAACATTTTTGGGTTAAAACTTAGTTTCCTACCATTTGTGAATATTATTTTCATTTTTACCTATTAATTATAGTCTCCATTATTTGCCTTTTCTTTTTAAATGTATATGTATAATTATCATTTCTATCAAAAGTATATATATATATATATACCTCTTTTTTCTTTTCCTTTGGAATTTCCTATATATATATATATGTTTTGGAAAATATTTTGGTTGGGTGAGTTTGGATTTAATTTATCAATTGTTGTCATCATGTTCAAATAAAGGTTAATTGAGTGAAAAGGGGAAAATAAAAGACAAAAAGAGGTTTCAAATTGATTGTTTAAATTAAAAGCTTTTCTAGATATTCCCAAAGTGTAAATAACGTTTTTTTTTGTCATTTTTAAACCGTTTCCAAAACATCACGTGTTGAAACCTTAATCCGTTCCAACGACGGATTAAGCGAATATTGTAAATCGTTTCGTTGTAAATAATGAAGTTTTGAATCGTCTTTCTATCTAAATGATTTTGTACAAAATAATTTGACTTATATGCTTAATCAAGTTTTTAGATTAAAACTGTTTGCTCAACGTTTTCAAACGCTCGAGTCGTTCCAACGGCAATTCGAGTGAACACCATTAATGGGGTTTTGAAACGTACCTAAATCGTTCCAACAGCGATTAAGGTACGAACCATGTAAATAAACTCGTTTTTGGGGAATGAGATTATCTTAGAGTTAGTGTATAATATAAAGTATAAATCACACTGTGAATAAATCAATTCTTCCTTCTCCCCCTCTCTCTCCTATGTATTTTGAATTTATGTAAATGGGTGATTCTTTACTAAAACGGCTTTTAATAATATATGCTCAAAACGGTTTTCAAAACGAGAAAGAAAAGGTTTCAAATGAATTTTAAACTTAAAGAAATATGCGATTAGTCCGTTATCGCCTAACACGCTGAGTAGGAGGCCGATGGTTCATAACCGGGCGATGTCGGAGTGCCTAGTAGCCTTTCTTCGAAAAGGAGCTAGCCTTCTCGGCTCATACCTAAGTTTGCCGAACCCTCACCGGTCTCCCGCAAGGGACCGGTGTTCATTTTCCCATTCGTGGGTGGCGACTCTTCCATACTCCGAGCTCCGGTCCTGCCGAGCAGCTTGATTCCACGATTGGTTGCTTTCGGCGCCAATCACCGCTTACGTCGCCATGAGGTGTCCACCCCCCGGTCCGCCCGGGCGAGGCCGTTCGGCACCTTGTCTAACAACGGCTAGAAGCAATAAGAACCTAATGGATCACACATAAGACTTGGAACCTAAAAGAGAGATAGATGTTAATTAATTGATAGAAGTCCAATTGAGCCCAATAAGGCTCATGGACATAAGGGGGTCGAAATTCATGTAGTGATATACATGAATAATTAATTTGATTTTGTTAATCCTAATTAGATTAGGAATATGAATTAAATTAATTAAGAGATAATTAAGTTAGGAGTTTTAATTAGATTAATATACTCCTATTATTATCCAATAAGGTTATTATTATTATCCTTAATATATTAGATATATAGTGAGATAATAATTAGAAATTCTATTCCGAATGGAATTCCTATTCAGTAACCTAATTCTATCTAACTAGGGATTAGATACAAGAGATTATAAATACCCATTCCTTGAGATTTTCGAAATCCAAGCAAGCCATACCCTACTTGTGATTTTCGAAATTCATCTAGTCCAAGAGAGAGAAAATTCGACACCCCTAGTTCGAGGACGAGATTTCTCTACGGCTTCGTTTGATCAATTGATTTTCATCTATTTCTTTTATCCTTGATCTTGTGTTGATTAATTAGAGGCAATCTACTTTGGTTGCTATTCAACGGTTGATACTAAATTAATCTTTCCGTGTTTTATTTCGTGTTTGGGAACTCGAAGAAGAAAAACAAACAAAAGGGAGAAATTCGTTTTACTACTCCTACATCAGGCTAGTTCACGATTTCGCGGATTCCCGGAGATTGAACCGTCGGATCGTCGCGAATTTTGGACAGGAGCTTCTAGACATATTCTTCCACGTTTCCACCGAAGGGATTGTCGTTCGGAGGGCTGGAAGGTCTGTTTCGGATAGGGGCAGATTGGTAGACAGTTTCTATCTCTTTTGAAGTTGTGGGCACTTCGTTTGCAACGGTAGATAGAACTTCTAAAAGGTATTTCTTCTTATCCTTCTTTATATGAAATAACGGTTAACGGATCTTGTGGTTAAATGGAAATAGGTTAAAAATTTTATATTTCCGCTGCTATACCTTAGCCTAATTTCCAACAATCAAGTCCAAGCCAATTAGGGAGATTAAATTAGACAATCAACTTTAAATATTGGTTAAGAATTTATTAGAGTATCGGGTTAGCTAATATAGAAATTTAAAAACCATTCGTTCGTGTAGAGTGTGAATTTAGTGATAGAAATGTATATTTGATATTCTTATTGATTGAAATTTGATTTTCAGAACGTGTTAGTGAAAATAGATGAATGAAAATGTAATTAATTATTGATCGTAATGTTTGTGATACGGGTTGTATGGTCTATTAGACAACGAGTGTAAAAATATAATAAATCATTTTAGATCATCTGATTGAATTAAGGGGTTAAATTGATAACTTTTATAATTAAAATGCTATGGGTTGATTTCATAGAAAGGAGATTCACATTTTGGGATTTATAGACGTTCGTTATTTTCCTTTCATACTCGATGTCGTTTAGGGTCGGGTGTGACAAGGGATGTCTCCTCCTCCATAACGCCCAAAACCGTATCCTTCCAGGACATTTTAATGTTAGAAATAAATTAAGGGGCGCGTCCCAACCGTCGACACTCCCGACCGAATCATCGCCGCGATGGACGGCCCACCTCCTGACCTCGACCTTTCTCTCTCACGATCACGCTCACGCTCCTTCATCGCAGGGAGAACTTTTCTATTAGAAATAAATTTATTATGTTTTAATAATAAAACATCTATTTTTTCTATTTTATATTTTTTTCTCTTTTTTCCTATATAATCACAATCTCTCCAATATAAATATAAAGCAATTGATTTATTAATTTTTATATAATTATATCATTTTAATTTAATAACGTAAAATTTATTGACTAAAAAATGAATGAAAAATTATTAAAATAGGTTGTAAAATGTTTTTACAATTCTAATAAATTTTCCGAATAAAGAAAAAAAATGATTTTTAAAAAATTATAAAAAATTTACAATAATATTTAATGTTAGTTTAAAGATATTATATTAAAAGAATGTGGTGAAGCTCTTAGCCTGTTGGTTGAGAGCTTACCTATGATCCTTGAGGTCATAGGTTCGAATCACATGGGTGGGGTGGTTTAAGGGTTTTCCTTTGTTTAATGTAAGTGCATTGCACAACTTTAAAAAAAAAGATATTATATTAAAAAATAAAGAAAAAAATAATTATAATTTAAGAAAATCAATAATATATTTTTTCAAGTATATTAATTTCGATGCATACGTAATTCAAAAACTTCATTAAAATTAATTAGATTAAATTTGAAGATAAAAGATAAACTTTTTTATGTATATAATTAGGGGTAATTTTGGACTTTCATTTATATAAAAAAAGGAAGGACTAAAGAATTGATTAAGATAATACTTAAGGACCTTATAATAATATGATGGACTTACTAGTGTGTTAAGTAAAAATATAGAGACCTTATAATTATTTACCCTTATTAATTTACCTTTATTATTTTAAGTTATTTATGTGATGGTTTTTTTTTTATGAATTATAAGTATATTTTAATTAAAAAAATTTGGGGCCTTAAAAAAATATAAAGTCTAAATCGCTTGTTTTAATAACTTTATCGTTAAGTCAGTCCTGAAATAATGGATTATATGAAAATTATACAATAAAATTCTCATAACAAGAATAGTTCTAACTTTTGTTTGGAGAAGTATCAATTTAGATTTCACGTACAAAATAACACTAATGTAGCTTAACGTTTAGAAAAGAGTATCAATTTAGGCATCGATAACGAAATATGATACGTCATTTATATTGCTCCGTTAAGTTCCAATTTCTTTCTCCACATACAATTGACAGAATTTAATGAAGTAATATGAATAACGTATGATGTTCCGTTATCGAGGTCTAAATTGATACTCTTTTTTAAATGTTAAACCTACATTAGTGTTATTTTATGCGTAGAGCCTAAATTGATACTTCCCAAAAACCTTATCCCGTTTTTTTCATATAAAGTGTAATTTCACTTTTTCACAAAACTGACGTGATATTTATGAGGGAAGTAAAAAAAATTGTGCTTTCACGGTTGTATTTGTGGAATTTTATTTGTCCAAACGGGGACTGAGGTTTTTGTTTTGATAAAAATGATGATCTTTCCGTTTGACACTATAAAAATGACCGTTAATTGGAAAATTCCAAGAATTAAAGTTGTTTAGTACCATATTTATTATGGAACCAAAGTTTTTATTTTCCGAAATTATCATATTCCGAGCTTTTTATCTCTAAACATTCACTTTCTCCCAAACAACACCTAAATGACATCAAAACTATAAAGTTGAAGAACTAAAGTTCCTTAGAATATAATGAAGTCTATGAATTTTCAATTTTAAAATCGTCAACACTCATTTTAATTTTGAGGTCATTGTTTTTAGCAAAGCGAAAAACCACAGTCATCTGTTGGTAAAAAAAACCACAGTTCTTGTTTAGGTAAAAACAAATAGATGTAAAAACAAATAGATGTTTAACAAAACGTGGCACAACACCGTAGAATTATTTTTCAGTAAAAAATATGATAAATAATTTATTAGTGTTCTGTTTTACCTAATACATTATTTGGCCCCCTTATCAATGAACCTTTTGGTCCATCTGTCTATATTTTTTTTTAGATTTTTAACCGTTATATTCAGAATAAACAGGCAGACAAAAAATACCAAGTAACATGAGTATTTTGATTGCACTGTGACTGTGCTAAAAGCTCAGCTATGTTTCGTTAAAAATCTAAAAAAATAGACAAATAAACTAAAGAGTTAACAGCGACAAAAATGGAAAAATTGTAGTTTCTGTGATTTCTAACAAACTCTCCGTAAATTAGAAGTCTTACGTGAGAGGGTCTTTTCCCTGCCGGAGTAAGAGGTTTCCGTTCGGTGACGAGCTTCAATAGTTCGATCATCCTGGTGCGTGATGTGCTATTGTGATTGATGTTTTCTTTTGGAACTACGAATTGATTTCGCAAAGCTTTGGATTATTTCTATCGCATTATCGCGAGTCGGGGAGAGCTACGAACTGATGGAGTCCAACCTAGCTAACCTTTCGTTATCAACAGAGGAGGTCAACTCGTTCGACTTTGCTGAATCCGCACAGAATGTGACCAGAGAAGGGGAAGGACTGGTGATGGTAGGAAAATTCTTGATAGATAGGAAGGTGAATTTTCCTACAATGAAAACTAAGATAACTGATCTATGGAGACCAGTGAGAGGAGTAACGATATCAGAAGTTTGCCCAAACCTGTAAGTTTCGAGCTTTTCCACAAAGTTGATCCTGACAAAGTTATAGCAGGAGGACCATGGTCCTTCGATAACAACATACTAGTCTTGAATGATTGGAAACTGGGTGTACTGCCGGAACAGATAGACCTGAACTATGTTGATATTTGGGTACAAGTGCACGAGCTACCCATTGGCTACATGACAGAGGCAATTGGAAGGCAGATAGGCGAGTTCATTGGCAGATTCAAAGAATATGATATAAACAATAATATGGGCATTAGAAGGCAGTATATGAGGATCAGGGTTGCCATGGATGTTAGTCTTCCGCTGAAGCGTTGTAAAAAAGTGAAACGATCGGCAACAGAATGGTCTTTCATTAAGTTCAAATATGAAAGGCTTTGTAACTTCTGTTACATATGTGGTCATCTAGGCCATACTGATAAATGCTGTGAAAGATTATTTAGAGTGCCTGAAGCAGAAGTTACAAGAGAATGGGGAGACTAGCTGAGGGCCACTATCAGGCATGGAGGTGAGCGAAGTTCGTCTAGATGGCTCAGAGAGCCAAGTGGAAACGCTGAAAGGGGGAGACCAGGCTCGATCTTTGCCCAAAGAAGGAACCCGTGGAGTACTAAAAATCAAAGCAATATGGATCCAGAAAAAGAAATTGCGGATAAAAACGCTGATCTAATACTGGTAGAGGATACTGAGATGGCGTTGCATGAGGATATGAAGAGGAGGAGAGCGGAGGAAGTAAAAATGAAAGGGAAAAATGTGGAAGGAACTGAAAATTGTGAACCTTTTGAGACTCATTCTTCTAAGGATCCAATGGATTAATCTGTCTCTAGAACTTCGAATACAGTGCGACCTCTAGAGCAGGTCCACTGAGTATTATGAATTGCTTAAGCTGGAATTGTCGGGGCTTGGGAAACCCGCAAGCAGTTCGATCACTGAGTGAGCTCTTGAGAGCTTATGTCCCATCTATTGTGTTTTTAATTGAAACACTTATCGATAAAGCTAGAGTTGAAGGATTAAGTAAGAAATTTCGCTATGAGGGTTGTTTTGCTGTTAATGCGCAGGGGCATAGTGGTGGGCTGGCATTTTTATGGAAAAATAAGGATAATGTGCATGTGAAATCGTTTTCTGATCATCATATTGAGATCAGGGTAAGAAATACAAATGGTGACTTCTGGCGATTGGTTGGGTTTTACGGAATGGCAGATAGAAATCATCATAAAGAATCATGGGCTCTGCTAAAGACCCTTGGTAATCAGGAGAATGAGCCTTGGGCTGTGATTGGAGACTTCAATTGTATCCTTAATCAGAATGAGAAAGCAGGAGGTAGTACCTATCCCCAATATCTAATAAACCAGTTTACTGAAGCTATCCGGTCAAGTAATCTGTTCGAGCTTCGTATACGGGGGAGTCCGTTTACATGGGATAGAGGAAAAGGTACACAACGCTGGGTTAGGGAGAAGTTGGATAGGGCATTTGGGAGTGCGGATTGGTGCAATAAGTTCCGTGATCATACATTGACAAATGTCGTCGCCTCATATTTGGACCATTCCCTAATTCTATTGGAGCTGGGCTCGACGACTGTGAGACGAAGACGGAAGAAATTCAAGTTTGAGGCAGCGTGGCTGTATGAGGCTGAATTCGAGAAGCGGGTTTCCGATTGGTGGGGTTGTACTAGTGGTGTTGCGATCCCAGGGAGACTTGAAATGTGCAGCACAGAAATGGAAGAGTGGGGTAGGAGGTTTCGTCTCCAGTTTAGCAGGAAGATAACAAGCTGTAAGAGAATCATGGAACAAACTCAGGATGGCATTGACAATGCCACTATTGCAAGATTCTTCAAAGCTAGTCAGGATCTTAACAAGCTCCTTGAACAGGAGGAAACATACTAGAGGCAGAGGGCAAAATTTTTTGGCTAGCAGTGGGTGATACGAATTCTAAATTTTTCCATGCCCAAGTGATAAGTGCGTAATTCAACAACAATTAACCCCGCTTTTATGCTTTATTATTGTCGTGTTTTGTTATTTTTGTGGGTTTTATTGTTTGTTCTTGGTGTTTTCATCTCTACAGGCCAATGATGACTAAAGGGAGATAAATTGGGCTTAATTTGTGCCGAGCTGATGTCGGGTCGTGATCCGAAGGTGATTGGGCAGATATTGGTTTGAGTCAGAGTTAGTCTTGCACAAGACTAAGGCAGTTGCGGGCTGACAGTTTCCTAGTTCAAATAGGATTGCTTTCCTGATCCGGATTGGACAAATGGAGAACGAGATTTTCACCAGAAGCACGAAATTGTAGGAGACAAATGAGGAGGCAATTAATTTCAAATTTGAAAGAAGATTCTGAAGCAATTGAAAGGGATTTAGTTCCCTATTTTGAGGAGCCGTAATTGACATAAGAACGACAGAATTTCCAAGTCCAGAACATCAGTTTTTACATTTATTTTTCCAGCAGAAAAACACATACTTTCCATGGCTATTGATAGCTAATTTCTTTATTTCGGTTAAGGGTTAATTCAAGGGATTCTTCTCCGTTATCGTGAGATCGTTGTATTTCACCCTTCTCATTTATTAAGTCGTTTATTTGTTCATTATGTTCAGAATTATTCTCAATTGATTATTTGTTCCATGAATGGTTACTGCAGGATTGTTTATTAGATTGAATAATCATAAGGCTGATTCGGTTTATTAGAGTTTCACCTAGGACAATCGAACTAAGTAGCTACCGACTATTTGAGCCAAGCTAGGTTTGTGTTCGGAAGAACGGATTCAAGTTTGACAAACCAGAATTCATATTCCACGTGACATTAACACAAATCAAGTTAGGTTTATCTTAGGGGTTCGAACAGATAAGTTAGTTTATAATCGTCGACGCTGAGAGACGATTAACTAAGATCGGGTTCTTCTATTTCTTAAAGCTGTCAGTAAATTAAATCGTAGGCGCTGAGATAGGATTGTTTGTTGATTAGGGACAAGTTATTTGCAGTGCTTGATTAGTTCATTTTTAAGGAAGAACATTCAAACTGGTCCGGCGTAAACATGAGAATGTAACCTTGTCTGTCAGTGATCGATAACGAAAGAATTATCCCACGATTCCCCTTAACTGAACTTTTCTAAATATTATTCACAAAACCCAATTCATGTTTTGTTTTGTTTTTGCAATATCTTTTAATTACCACCTTTAATTTAATAAGTCTCACAATTTCAATCCCCCCTTTATTTAATTCTGTTATTTTCTTGGTTATTAATTTAGTTAAATCGATATTATTCCCTTGGGTTCGACCTCTACTAGCTCTATTACAAATTATTCTATTAGGAAAAGTTGGGATTATTTTTGGTGGATTCGGCAACCATCAAATTTTGGCGCCGTTGCCGGGGAATAATCTAATCTGATTTTATTTCTTTTATGACCAGGTCCAACAATTCAGAACAATTGCTCTTTGAATCAGAAATTGAATTACTAGCTCGGAAGTTCCGCAAGGAAGTGAGGTTACAGAAGTTACAAAGTGCCAGAAATTCGAGTTCTAGTGAAGAAGACACAATCTCCAGTGACGAAAGTGAACAGTCCGCAGAAGAGACAATGGCAGACAGAACTCTAAGACAACTTCAGGCGCAGGAGGTTAATAATCAGCCCCTATGCATCACATATCCCAACTTGGATGTGTCGTTTGAGCTGAAATCAGGGTTGATTCATTTGTTGCCCAAGTTTCACGGCATGGAGAGTGAAAGTCCTCATAAGCATCTTAAGCAATTCCAAGTGGTGTGCTCCAGCATGAGACCGCAAGGAGTAACGGAAGAACAAGTGAAGCTGAGAGCATTCCCATTCTCACTAGAAGATGCAGCCAAGGATTGGCTTTTAAATTTGCCATCAGGAACCATTACTACATGGAATCAGATGGTACAATCTTTCCTGGACAAATATTTTCCAGCCTCCCGAGCGGCATTAATTCGGAGAGACAGTGGGATCAAGCAAAAAGACGTGGAATCGCTCCATGAGTATTGGGAGAGGTTCAAAAAGCTATGTGAAAATTGCCCTCAACACGGGATTATGGAAAATTCTCTGATTCAATATTTCTATGAAGGAATGCTTTGTATGGAAAGAAAAATGGTGGACGCGGCAAGTGGGGGATGCTTCCTCGATAAAACGCCAACCGCGGCTAAGGAATTGATCAGAGTAATTGCAGCAACTTCCCAACAGTTTGGGAAATCTCAGGAAGGTCCAAAGAGGGCGTATGAGGCAAGCAGCTCTAACATTGAAGAAAAGTTGAATAAACTGACTAGTCTTGTGCAGAACTTAGCCATGGGGAAGGCGGCTCAGGTAAAAAAGTGTGGGATCTGTACTGCCACTGAACATGCCACTGATGAATGCCCTATTTTGTATGAAGATAATGCTGAACAAGCCAATGCACTTAATGGGTACCAAGGGCAGAATCAAAGGAAACACGATCCATACTCTAATATGTACAACCCAGGGTGGCGTGACAATCCAAACCTCAGCTATGGACCGAGACAGCAAAATTATCAGCCGCAACAGAACTATCAGCCACGGTCTCACCAATCCACCCAAAACTCAGGTATGCCTTTAACTGATGTTGTCCATAATCTCGCAACTAACGTGCAAGAACTTCAGAAACAGATGACTCAAATAGCCACTGCACTAAGCGAAATTCAGTCCCAAGGTAAGATGCCTTCTCAACCGGTAGACAATCCAAAGCCAAACCCAAACGTGAGCGCAATCACCCTTCGTAACGGAAGAGAAATTGAGCAGCCCGTTTTAAACAAACCGGTCAGCAAGAAGAACATTGTTGAGGAAGACAAAACTCTTGAAGAAGAAGGGCAAAAGCGAGACAAGGTCTCTCCTTTAGTTACTCCAGCACCTTTCCCAAATCGGTTCGACAAATCAAAGAAGGAAAAGGAAGAGAAGGACATCTTTGAGGTATTTCGCAAGGTTGAGGTAAACATTCCGTTAATTGATATTGTCAAACAAGTTCCTCGATATGCTAAATTCCTTAAAGATTTGTGCATTAATAAAACTAAAAGGGTTGGGTATGAAAAGATTACTATGGGTGCCAATGTATCAGCTGTACTTCAAAGGAAAATGCCCCAAAAAAGTAAGGATAGAGGCATGTTTGCTGTTCCGTGTCAGATAGGGAATACTAGTATAAAAAGGGCGATGTGTGATTTAGGGGCGTCTATAAATGTCATGCCTAAATCTGTTTATTCTTCCTTAAATGCTGGTCCTCTTGAAAAAACTGGAGTAGTTATTCAACTTGCTAACAGATCTGTTGTTTACCCTGAAGGGCTGTTAGAGGATGTTTTGGTGCAGGTTAACGGGTTAATTTTTCCAGCTGACTTCTTCGTTCTCGATATGGAAGATGACAGTTGTTCGTTAGAATCGTCAGAAATCCTATTGGGAAGGCCATTCCTGCAGACATCTAACACAAAGATTGATGTTAAGAAAGGGACCCTCACTATGGAATTCGATGGTAAGGTGGTTCAATTCAATGTCTATGATGCTATGAAATTTCCTAGCGAAGTATCTTCAGTGTGTGGCATAGATATACTCGAACCAATAACCCAGCGAGCTTTCGAGATTTTTAGTAGAGATGAGTTGCAGGTGGTCATCGAAGAAAGCATTGGAATCGAGGGCGAAACAAGTTTTGAGATGGGAGAGGACATATGCGATGTATTGCACGAGTTGGCAGCCTTGAAACAAGATGGTAAGATTTGTGAAATTAATAAATTAACAGCCTCTAACGAGAAGCCTTTACCTTCTATTTTGCAGGCACCGAATCTGGAATTAAAGCTGCTGCCCAGCCATCTTAAATATGCATTTTTGGGCAGCGAGAACACTCTCCCAGTCATCGTCTCCAACAAACTAGAGCCAGACGAAGAGGAGCGACTGATTGAAGTGTTGAAAGAGTACAAAGAGGCCATAGGGTGGACCATAGCAGATATTAAAGGAATCAGCCCCGCTACATGCATGCACAAAATTCACATCGAAGAAGATGCAAAGCCTAAACGAGAAGCACAAAGAAGATTGAATCCGCCTATGATGGAAGTTGTTAAGAAGGAGGTTCAGAAAATGTATGACGCCGGTGTAATTTTTCCGATATCCGACAGTAAGTGGGTAAGCCCAGTACATGTCATGCCAAAGAAGACCGGGATCACTGTGGTTGCTAATGAAAAAGGAGAATTGGTTCCCACCCGAGTTCAGAATGGGTGGAGGGTTTGTATCGATTACAGGAAGTTGAATACTTCAACTAGAAAAGACCATTTTCCGCTTCCATTCATCGACCAAATGTTAGAACGTTTAGCTGGAAAATGTTTTTATTGCTGTCTTGACGGTTATTCGGGTTTTTATCAGATTCCAGTAGCACCGGAAGATCAAGAAAAAACCACCTTTACCTGTCCCGTTGGCACTTTCGCGTATCGGAGGATGCCGTTCGGACTTTGCAATGCACCAGCGACGTTCCAGCGATGTATGGTAAGTATTTTCTATGAGTATGTTGAACAAATAATTGAAGTGTTCATGGACGATTTCACGGTATATGGAGACTCGTTTAATCACTGTTTGTCTAACCTTGTTAAAATTTTAAAACGATGTTTGGAGTCTAATCTGGTTTTGAACTATGAGAAATGCCATTTTATGGTTGATCAGGGGATAATTTTGGGCCATATTGTTTCAGCAAGAGGGATTGAGGTAGATAAGGCGAAAATAGATGTTATCCATACTTTACCTTACCCCGTTAGTGTTCGGGAAGTCCGTTCTTTTCTTGGCCATGCAGGTTTCTACCGGCGATTTATAAAGTACTTCTCGAAGATCACTCAACCGATGTGTAAGTTGCTTCAAAACGACGTACCATTCGATTTCAACCAAGAATGTAAGGATTCTTTTGATTTGTTGAAAGGCAAGTTGGTTTCAGCACCGATTATCCAACCACCCGATTGGAATCGTCCTTTTGAGATCATGTGCGATGCCAGTAATTACGCGATAGGAGCCGTCTTAGGTCAGCGAGTCGACAAGAGTCCGCACGTGATTTACTATGCTTCGAGAACCTTGGATCATGCTCAATGCAATTACTCAACAACGGAAAAAGAACTCTTAGCCGTGGTTTTTGCTCTAGAAAAATTTCGTTCATATTTATTGGGTACTAAAGTCATAATTTATTCTGATCATGCAGCACTTAGGTACCTAATGCAGAAAAAAGAGTCCAAACCTCGGCTGATACGGTGGATTTTACTCCTCCAGGAGTTCGACGTTGAGATTAGAGACAAAAAGGGGTCCGAGAATCTCGTGGCGGATCACCTAAGTCGTCTACCCAACAGCGAAGAAGCAACAACACCCATGGGTGAAGAATTTCCGGATGAGAACTTATTCAGCGTAAGTGAAATAACCCCATGGTATGCTGACTTAGTGAATTATTTGGCTACAGGTGCTGTACCGGACGATCTCAGCAGGCACGCAAAAAATAAACTCAAAGCTGAAGCCAAATATTACATTTGGGACGACCCATACCTATGGAAACACTGCTCGGACCAGTTGTTAAGGCGATGCATTCCCGAGAGCGAGGTGGAGTCAGTATTGAAATTCTGTCATACAGAAGCTTGTGGAGGCCATTTTGGACCAAAAAGAACAGCTCGCAAAATACTGGATAGTGGTTTGTTTTGGCCTAATTTATTCCGTGATGCTTACCTATTTTGCAAGTCTTGTTTTCGTTGTCAAAAAACAGGAAATATAGGACGACGGGATCAAATGCCACTTACACCGGTTTACTCTTGTGAAATTTTTGACGTTTGGGGAATAGACTTCATGGGTCCATTCCCCATTTCGTTTGGTAATCTCTATATATTGCTAGCTGTGGATTACGTGTCTAAGTGGGTCGAGGCCAAGGCCACCAGAGCCGATGATGCTCAAACGGTGATCCAATTCGTTCAAACTAACATTTTTTGCAGGTTTGGCACGCCTCGAGTACTCATAAGCGATAGAGGAACCCATTTCTGTAACCGGATTATGACAGCCCTCTTGAAGAAATATGGCGTACAACACAGGACGTCGACAGCCTACCACCCCCAAGCTAACGGCCAAGCGGAAGTGTCAAACAGAGAA